>NC_041218.1:94904217-94928901 GCF_002837175.3 Physeter macrocephalus
AGGCTTGTATTGCTATAAACTTCCCTCTTAGAACTGCTTTTGCTGCATCCCATACGTTTTGGATCGTTGTCTTTTCATTGTGATTTCTCTCTAGGTATTTTTTGACTTCCTCTTTGATTTCTTCAGTTATCTCTTGGTTATTTAGTAATGTATTGGTATGTGTCCCTAGGTCTGAAGTTGGTCTCTTGTAGACAGCATATATATGGGTCTCGTTTTGTATCCATTCAGCAAGCCTGTGTTTTTTGTTTGGAGCATTTAATGCATTCGTGTTTAAGGTAATTATCGATATGTATGTGCCTATGACCATTTTCTTAATTGTTATGGGTTTGCTTTTTTCGGTCCTTTTCTTCCCTTGTGTTTCCCACTTAGAGAAGTTCCTTTAGCATTTGTTGTAGAGCTGGTTTGGTGGTGCTGAATTCTCTTAGCTTTTGCTTGTCTGTGAAGCTTTTGATTTCTCCATCAAATCTGAATGAGATCCTTGCCGGGTAGAGTAATCTTGGTTGTAGGTTCTTCCCTTTCATCACTTTAAATATATCATGCCACTCTCTTCTGGCTTGTAGAGTTTCTGCTGAGAAATCAGCTGTTAACCTTACCGGAGTTCCCTTGTATGTTATTTGTCGTTTTTCCGTTGCTGCTTTCAATAATTTTTCTTTGTCTTTAATTTTTGTCAGTTTGATTACTATGTGTCTCTGTATGTTTCTCCTTGGGTTTATCCTGCCTGGGACTCTCTGCACTTCCTGGGCTTGGATGGCTATTTCCTTTCCCATGTTAGGGAACTTTTCCACTATAATCTCTTCAAATATTTTCTCTGGTCCTTTTTCTCTCTCTTGTCCTTCTGGGACCCCTAAAATGCGAATGTTGTTGCTTTTAATGTTGTCCCAGAAGTCTCTTAGGCTGTCTGCATTTGTTTTCATTCTTTTTTCTTATTCTGTTCCATGGCAGTGAATTCCACCATTCTGTCTGCCAGGTCACTTATCTGTTCTTCTGCCTCAGTTATTCTGCTATTGATTCCTTCTAGTGTAGTTTTCATTTCAGTTATTGTATTGTTCATCTCTGTTTGTTCTTTAATTCTTTTAGGTGTTCTTTAATTCTTCTGGGTCTTTGTTAAACATTTCTTGTATCTTCTCAATATTTGCCTCCATTCTTTTTCTGAGGTCCTGGATCATCTTCACTATTATTATTCCTGATTCTTTTCTGGAAGGTTTCCTATCTCCACTTCATTTAGTTGTTTTTCTGGGGTTTTATTTTGTTCCTTCATCTGGTACATAGCCCTCTGCCTTTTTATCTTGTCTGTCTTTCTGTGAATGTGGTTTTTGTTGCACAGGATGCAGGATTGTAGTTCTTCTTGCTTCTGCTGTCTGCTCTCTCTATCTCACATTTTTTTTTATCCATTCATCTGTTGATGCACACAGAGGTTGCTTCCGTTTCTTGGCAATTGTAAATAATGCTGCTGTGAACATTGGGGTGCGTGTATCTTTTCGAATTAGTGTTTTTGATTTTTTCAGATATATACCCAGGAGTGGAATTCTGGGTCATATGGTAGTTCTGTTTTTAGTTTTTTGAGAAATCTCCATACAGTTTTGCACAGTGGCTGCACCAATTTACCTTCCCACCAACGCTGTACTAGGGTTCCCTTTTTTCCACATCCTCACCAACACTTCTTTTTTGTGTTCTTTTGGGTGATAGCCATTCTGACAGGTGTGAGGTGATATCTTATTGTGGTTTTGATTTGCAATTCCCTGATGATTAGCGATGTTCAGCATCTTTTCATGTGCCTTTTGGCCATTTACATTTTCTCTTTAGAAAAATAGCTATTCAGTTCTTATGCCCATTTTTTTTTTTTTTTTTTTTTTTTTGGTGGTATGCGGGCCTCCCTCTGCTGCGGCCTCTCCCGTTGCGGAGCACAGGCTCCGGACGCGCAGGCTCAGTGGCCATGGCTCACGGGCCCAGCCGCTCCGCGCTTATGCCCATTTTTTAAGTGAGTTGTTTTTTTGATGAGTTATATGAGCTGTTTATATGTGTTGGATATTAACCCCTTATCGGTCATATCATTTGCAAATAGTTTCTCCCACTCAGTAGGTTGTCTTTTTGTTCTGTCAGTGGTTTCCTTTGCTTTGCAAAAGCTTTTAAGTTTATACTTAGGTCCCATTTTAAAATTTTTGCTTCTAATTCCATTACTTTAGGAGATAGATCCAAAAAAAGTTTGTGTGATTTATGTCAGAGTGTTCTGCCTATGTTTTCCTCTAGGGATATTATAGTATTCTGTCTTAAATGTAGGTCTTTCATCTATTTTGAGTTTATTTTTCTGTTTGGCATTAGAGAACGTTCTAATTTCATTCTTTAACATATAACTGTCCAGTTTTCCGAGCACCACTAATGGAGGAGACTGTCTTTTCTCCATTGTATATTCTTGCCTCCTTTATTATAGATTAATTGACCATAAGTACATGGGTTTATTTCTGGGCTTTCTATCCTGTTCCATTGATCTGTGTGTCTGTTTTTGTGCCAGTACCATACTGTTTCGATTATAGTCTGAAGTCAGGGAGTGTAATTCCTCCAGTTCTGTTCTTCCTTCTCAAGATTGCTTTGACTATTCAGGGTCTTTCGTGTTTACATATACATTTTAAAATTATTTGTTCTAGTTCTGTGAAAAATGCCATTGGTGTTTTGATAGGGATTGCACTGAATCTGTAGATTGCCTCGGGTAGTATGGTCATTTTAACAAGTTATTTTTCCAATCCAAGAATACAGTATATTTTTCCATCTGTGTCACCTTCAATTTCTTTCATTAGTGTCTTATAGTTTTTCAAGTACAGGTCTTTTGCCTCCTTTGGTAGGTTTATTCCTAGGTATTTTATTGTTTTTGATGCAGTTGTAAGTGGGATTGTTTCCTTAATTTCTTTTTCTGTTCATTGTTAATGTATAGAAATGCAGCAGACTTCGGTATATTAATTTTGTATCCTGCAGCTTTACTGAATTCATCGACGAGCTCTAATAGTTTTCTGGTTGGCATCTTTACCGTTTTCTGTATGTAGCATCATGTCATCTGCAGACAGTGACAGTTTTACTTCTTCCTTTCCAACTTTGATTCCTTTTATTTCTTTTTCTTCTCTGATTGCTGTCGTTCAGACTTCTGAAACTGTGTTGAATAAATAGTCGCAAGGGAGGACATCCTTGTCCTGTTCCTGATCTTAGAGGGAGTGCTTTCAGCTTTTCACCATTGAGTATGATGTTAGCTATGAGTTTGTCATATATGGCCTTTATTAAGTTGAGTTGTGCTCCCTCTGTGCCTTCTTTCTGGAGTTCTTTTCATACATGGTTGTTGAATTTTTTTTTTTTTTTTTTTTTTTTTGTGGTATGCGGGCCTCCCTCCGCTGCGGCCTCTCCCGTTGCGGAGCACAGGCTCCGGACGCGCAGGCTCAGCAGCCATGGCCCACGGGCCCCGCCGCTCCGCGGCATGTGGGATCTTCCCAGACCGGGGCGCGAACCCGGTTCCCCTGCATCAGCAGGCGGACGCGCAACCACTGCGCCACCAGGGAAGCCCTGGATGTTGAATTTTATCACAAGCTTTTTCTGCATCCATTGAGATGATCATAAGGTTTTTATTCTTCAGTTTTTTAATGTGGTGTATCACATTGATTTGTGGATATTGAAAAATTCTTGCATCCCTGGGGTAAATCGATCATGGTGTATGATCCTTTTAATGTATTGTTGGAGTCAGTTTGCTAGTTTTTTGTTGACAGTTTTTGCATCTATGTTCATCAGTGATATCGGACTGTAATTTCTTTTTTAATTTAGTATTGGTGTATAGTTGATTTACAATGTTGTGTTCATTTCATGTGTACAGTAAAGTGAATCTGTTATACATATATCCACTCTTTTTAGATTCTTTTCTCGTACAGGCCATTACAGAGTACTGAGTAGAGTTTCCTGTGCTATACAGCGGTCCTTATCATGGCCTGTATTATTTCTTGTGATATTTTCATCTGGTTTTGGTATCAGGATGACGCTGGCTTATAGAACGAGTCAGGAAGTCTTCCTTCCTCTGCTGTTTTTTGGAACAGTTGTTAACCCTTCTCTAAATGTTTGGTAGAATTCACCCAGGAAGCCATCTGGTCCTGGACTTTTGTTTGTTGGAAGTTTTTAAATTATTAATTCAACTTCATTTCTGGTAATTGGTCTATTCATATTTTCTATTTCTTCCCGGTTCAGTCTTGGGAAATTGTACCTTTCTAAGAATTTGTTCTTTTCTTCTAGGTTGTCCATTTTCATTGGCATATAGTTGTTCATTCTTATGATCCTTTGTATTTCTGTGGTGTCTGTTGTAACTTCTCCTTTTTCATTTCTGATTTTATTGATTTGGGACCTCTTTATGAGTCTGGATAAAAGTTTATCAATTTTATCTTCTAATTGTTATGACTTCTTGCTTCCTACTAACTTTGCGTTGTGTTTGTTCTTCTTTCTCTACTTCCTTTAGGTATAAGATTAGGTTGTTTATTTGAGATTTTTCTTGTTTTCTGAGGTGAGCTAGTGTTGCTGAAATTTCCCCCTTAGAACTGCTTTTGTTGCATCCTAAAGGTTTTGGATCATTGTGTTTTTAGTTTTCATTTATCTCTAGATATTTTTTATTTCCTCTTTGATTTCTTCTGTGATTAACTGGTTGTTTAGTAGCATATGATTTAGCCTCCAGGTGTTTGTGTTTTTTGCAGATTTTTTTTCTTGTAGTTGATTTGTAGTCTCATAGCATTTTGGTTGGAAAAGATGCTTGATATGATCTCACTTTTCTCAAATTTATTTATTTTTTTTTTTTATTTTATTTTATTTTATTTTTTTATTTTTTATTTTTTTGCCGTATGCGGGCCTCTCACTGTCGTGGCCTCTCTCGTTGCGGAGCACAGGCTCCGGACGCGCAGGCTCAGCGGCCATGGCTCACGGGCCCAGCCGCTCCGCGGCATGTGGGATCTTCCCGGACCGGGGCACGAACCCACGTTCCCTGCATCGGCAGGTGGACTCTCAACCACTGCGCCACCAGGGAAGCCCTGTTTCTGATTCTTTTAAACGCAACAAAACCTTAGGCCTTCTCCTTTCATTGCAGTCCCGTATACGAATTTATCCTACTAAAAATAGAGTTCATTCAAAAGATTCTTCCAAGTAATTGAGATACTGCCAATCGCTTTTACAAAATTTCAAAACTAAAATTTAAAGCCACTAGTCCCCTGCATCGGCAGGCGGACTCTCAACAACTGCGCCACCAGGGAAGCCCTTCTCAAATTTAGGCTTGTTTTGTGACCTAGCATGTGATGTATCATGGAGAATATTCCACGTGCACTTGAAGAGAATATGCATTCTGCTTTTGGAAGGAGTGCTCTCTGTCTATATATATATATCAATTAAGTCCATTTGGTCTAATGTGTCATTTAAGGCTATTGATTCCTTATTGATTTTCTCTGCATGATCTGTCCATTGATGTAAGTGGAGTGGTTAGTCCCCTACTATTATTGTGTTACTGTTGATTTCTTCTTCTATGTCTGTTAATATTTGCCTTACAAATTTAGGTACTCCTATGTTGGGTACATATATATATTTACAATTGTTATATCTTCTTCTTGGATTGATTCCTTGAGTATTATTTAGTGTCCTTCTTTATCTTTTGTAACAGTCTTTACATTATTTTATTTTATTTTTAAATTAAAAACAATTTTTTTTTGGCTGCACAGCTTGTGGGATGTGGGATGTTAGTTCCCCGGCCAGGAATTGAACCTAGCCCCTCGGCAGTGAGAGCATGGAGTCCTAACCACTGGACCACCAGGGAATTCTCTAACAGTCTTTATTTTAAAGTCTTTTGTCTGATATAAGTAATGCTGCTTCAGTTTTCTTTTGATTTTTCTTTGCGTGGAATATCTTTTTCCATCCCGTCACTCAGTCTTTGTGTGTCTGTAGATCTGAAAAGAGACTCTTGTAGGCAACATATATATGGGTCTTGTTTTTGTATCCATTCAGCCACTCTTGTTCTTCAGTTGGAGCTTTTAGTCCATTTACATTTAAGGTAATTATCAATATGTATGTTTTTATTGCCATTTGGTTAATTGTTTTGGATTTGTTTTTGTTGGACTTTTTTTTCCCTTTTGTTCTCTTGTGATTTGATGACTATCTTTAGTGTTATACTTGGATTTCTTTTTCTTTTTTGTGTGTATATTTATTATAGATTTTTGCTTTGTGGTTACCATGGGGGTTTTATATAATAGTCTATATATACATGTGATTGTTTGAAGTTGCAGATTTCTTAATTTCAAATGCATTTTAAAAACCGTACAGTTATGCTTTCCTCCCCTCATGATTGCTGTTTTTGATACCATATTTTACATCTAATTGTTTTGTGTATCCCTTAACTGCTTATTGTGGATCTAGATGATCTTACTACTTGTGTCTTTTGATCTCTGTACTAGCTTTGTGTGTGGTTGATTTCATATCTTTACTGTATGTTTGCCTTTACTGGTGAGCATTTTTTTTTTTTTCAATTTGAGGTTTTTTTAATAGATCTTTATTGGAGTATAACTGCGTCACAGTACTGTGTTAGTTTCTGTTGCATAACAAAACGAATCGGCCATATGCATACTCATGTCCCCACATCCCCCCCGTCTTGAGCCTTCCTCCAGTCCTCCTTATCCCACCCCTCTAGGTCATCGCAAAGCACCGAGCTGATCTCCCTGTGCCATGCTGCTGCTTCCCACCAGCCAACTGTTTTACATTCGGTAGTGTATATATGTCGATGCTACTCTCACTTTTCCCCAGCTTCCCCCTCCCACCCCACGTCCTCAAGTCCATTCCCTATGTCTACCCCTTTATTCCTGCCTTGCAGCTAGGTTCATCAGTACCATTTTTTTTTTTAGATTCCATATATATGCGTTAGCATAGTGTTTGTTTTTCTCTTTCTGACTTACTGCACTCTGTATGACAGACTCTCGGTCCATCCACCTCACTGCAAATAACTCAATTTTGTTTCCTTTTATGGCTGAGTAATATTCCATTGTATATATGTGCTACATCTTCTCTATCCATTCAGCTGTCTGTGGCCATTTAGGTTGGCTCCATGTCCAGGCCATTGTAAATAGTGCTGCAGTGAACATTGTGGTACATGTCTCTTTTAGAATTATGGTTTTCTCAGAGTGTATGCCCAGTAGTGGGATTCGTGGGTCATATGGTATTTCTATTCTTAGCTTTTTAAGGAAGCTCCATACTCTTTCCATAGTGGTTGTATCAGTTTTCATTCCCACCAACAGTGCAGGAGGGTTCCCTTTTCACCCCACCCTTTGCAGTATTTGTTTCCAGGTTTTTTGATAATGGCCATTCTGATCGGCGTGAGGTGATACCTCATTGTAGTTTTGATTTGCGTTTCTCTAATAATTAGTGGTGTTGAGCATCTTTTCATGTGCCTCATGGCCATCTGTATGTCTTCCTTGGTGACATGTCTTCCACCCATTTTTTAACTGGATTGTTTGGGGATTTTTTGATATTGAGCTTCATGAGCTGTTTTGTATATTTTGGAGATTAATCTTTTGTCGTTTCACTTGCAAATATTTTCTCCCATTCTGAGGGTTGCGTTTTTGTCTTGTTTATTGGTTCCTTTGCTGTGCAAAACCTTTTAAGTTTAATTAAGTCCCATTTGTTTATTTTTGTTTTTCTTTCCATTACTCCAGGAGGTGGGTCAAAAAAGATCTTGCTGTGGTGTATGTCAGAGTGTTTTTCCTATGTTTTCCTCTAAGAGTTTTATAGTGTCTGATCTTCCATTTAAGTCTTTAATCCATTTGGAGTTTATTTTTGTGTATGCTGTTAGGTAGTGTTCTAATTCCATTCTTTTACATGTAGCTGTCCAGTTTTCCCAGCACCACTTATAGAAAGGCTGTCTTTTCTCCATTGTATGTTCTTGCCTCCTTTGTCATAAATTAGGTGCCCATATGTGCGTGGGTTTTTTATCTCTGGGCTTTCTATTCTGTTCCATCGATCTATATTTCTGTTTTTTTGCCAGTACCATACTGTCTTGATTACTGTAGCTTTGTGGTAGAGTTTGAAGTCAGGGAGCCTGATTCCTCCAACTCTGTTTTTCTTTCTCAAGATTGCTTTGGTTATTCGGGATCTTTGATTGATTGATTTGTGTATATTGAGGAATCCTTGCATCCCTGGGATAAACCCCGCTTGATCATGGTGTATGATCCTTTTAATGTGCTGTTGGATTCTGTTTCTAGTATTTTGTCCAGTATTTCTGCATGTATGTTCATCAATGATATTGATCTGTAATTTTCCTTTTTGTCATAGCTTTTTGTGGTTTTGGTATCAGGGTGATGGTGGCTTTGTAGAATGAATTTGGGAGTGCTTCTCCTTCTGCAATTTTTTGGAAGAGTTTGAGAAAGATTGGTATTAGTGCATCCCTGGGATAAACCCCACTTGATCATGGTGTATGATCCTTTTAATGTGCTGTTGGATTCTGTTTCTAGTATTTTGTCCAGTATTTCTGCATGTATGTTCATCAATGATATTGATCTGTAATTTTCCTTTTTGTCATAGCTTTTTGTGGTTTTGGTATCAGGGTGATGGTGGCTTTGTAGAATGAATTTGGGAGTGCTTCTCCTTCTGCAATTTTTTGGAAGAGTTTGAGAAAGATTGGTATTAGCTCTTCTCAAAATGTTTGCTAGAATTCACCTGTGAAGCTGTCTGGTCCTGGACTTTTGTTGGAAGGTTTTAAATTATGGTTTCAATTTCATTGCTTGTGATAGGTCTGTTTATATTTTCTAACTCTTCCTAGTTCAGTCTTGGAAATTGTACCTTTCTGAGAATTTGTCCATTTCCTCGCTGTTGTCCATTTTATTGGCATATAGTTGTTTGTAGTAGTCTCTTATCCTTTGTATTTCTGCAGTCTCTTATCCTTTGTATTTCCTCGCTGTTGTCCACTCTTATCCTTTGTATTTCTTATCCTCTGTATTTCTGTGATTTCTCCATTTTCATTTCCAATTTTATTGATTTGTATCCTCTCCCTTTTTTCTTGATGAGTCTGGCTAAGGGTTTATCAATTTTGTTTATCTTCTCAACCAGGTTTCAGTTTTATTCATCTTTGCTATTGTTTTCTTCATTTCTGTTTCATTTATTTCTGCTCTGTTATTTATGATTTATTTCTTTCTACTGACTTTGGGTTTTCTTTGTTCTTCTTTCTCTAGTTGTTTTAAGTGTAAGGTTAGATTGTTTATTTGAGATTTTTCTTGTTTCTTGAAGTGAGATTGAATTGCTATATACTTCCCTCTTAAAACTGCTTTTGTTGCGTCCCATAGGTTTTGGGTTGTCGAGTTTTTGTTATTTTTTTCTATGTATTTTTTAACTTCTTTTTTGATTTCTTCAGTGATCTGTTGGTTATTTAGTAGCACACTGTTTAGCCTTTATGTATTTGTGTTTTTCCAGTTTTTTTTTCCTGTAATTGATTTTCAATTTCATAACATTGTGGTCAGAAAAGATGCTGGATACAATTTCAATATTCTTAAAATCGATTTGTGAGGCTTGATTTGTGACCCAAGGTGTGATCTATCCTGGAGAATGTTCTGTGTGCACTTGAGAAGGAAGTGTACTCATCCACTTTTGGGTGGAATGTTCTATAAATATTAATTAAATCTACCTGGTCTATTGTGTCATTTAAAGCTTGTGTTTCCTTATTTCTGTTTGGATGATCTATCCATTGGTGTAAGTTGGGTATTAAAGTTCCCTACTATTATTGTTGAAGTCCCCTACTATTATTGTGTTACTGTCGATTTCTCATTTCATGGTTGTTAGCATTTGCTTTATGTATTCAGGTGCTCCTATATTGGGTTCATAAACATTTATAATTGTTATATCTTCTTCTTGAATTGATCCTTTGATCATTATGTAGTGTCCCTCCTTATCTTTTGTAACAGTTTTTATTTTAAAATCTATTTTATCTCATGCGAGTATTGCTATTCCAGCTTGCTTTTGATTTCCATTTGCATGGAATATCTTTTTCCATTCCTTCACTTTCAGTCTGTACGTATCCCTAGGTCTGACATGTGTCTCTTTTAGACCAGATATATATGGGTCTTGTTTTGTATCCATTCAACTAGTCTGTTTCTTTTGGTTGGGGCATTTAATCTATTTACATTCAAGGTTATTATCGATATGTATGTTCCTATTACCATTTTCTTAATTGTTTTGGGTTTGTTTTTCTGGGTCTTTTTCTTCTCTTGTGTTTCCCATGTAGAGAAGTTTCTTTAACACTCGTTGTAAAGCTGGTTTGGTGGTGCTGAATTCTCTTAGCTTTTGCTTGTCTGAAAAGCTTTTGACTTCTCCATCAAATCTGAATGAGATCCTTGCTGGGTAGAGTAATCTTGGTTGTAGGTTTTTCTTTCATCATTTTAAGTATATCCTGCCACTCACTTCTGGCCTGCAGAGTTTCCACAGAAAAATCAGCTGATAACCTTATGCGGATTCCTTTGTATTTTATTTTCTGTTTTTCCCCTGCTGCTTTTAATATTTTTTCTTTGAATTTTATTTTCATTAGTTTCATTAATATGTGTCTTCATGTGTTTTTCCTAGGGTTTATCCTGTATTGGACTCTGCTTCCTGGTCTTGGGTGACTATTTCCTTTCCAATTTAGGGAAGTTTTCGACTGTAATCTCTTCAAATATTTTCTGCGACCTTTCTTTTCCTCTTCTTTTTCTGGGACCACTATAATTTGAACGTTGGTGTGTTTAGTGTTGTCCTAGAGGTCCCTGAGATTGTCTTCAATTCTTTTCATTCTTTTTTCTTTATTCTGCTTCTTGGCTGTTATTTCCACCATTTTGTTTTCCAGCTCACTTATTCCTTCTTATGCCTCAGTTATTCTGTTATTGATTCTTTCTGTTGTATTTTTCCTTTCCGTTATTGTGCTGTTCATCTCTGTTTGTTCTTTAGTTCTTCTAGAATTTTGTTAAACACTTCTTGTATTTTCTCAATCATGCCTCCATTCTATTTCTGAGATTCTGGATCATCTTTACTATTATAACTCTGAGTTCTTTTTCAGGTAGATTGCCTCTTTACTCTTCATTTATTTGGTTTTGTAGGTTTTTACCTTCTTCATCTGTGCCATATTTTTTAACTGTCTCATTTTTTTAAAAATTTTATTTATTTTTAATTTCTTTTATTTTTGGTTGTGTTGAGTCTTTGTTGCTGAGCACAGGCTTTCTCTGGTTGCAGCGAGCGGGGGCTACTCTTCATTGTGGTGCACAGGCTTCTCATTGCAGTGGCTTCTCTTGTTGCAGAGCACGGGCTCTAGGCATGCAGGCTTCAGTAGTTGTGGCACATGGGCTCAGTAGTCATGGCACACGAGCTCTAGAGCACAGGCTCTGTAGTTGTGGCGCATGGGTTTAGTTCCTTCATGGCATGTGGGATCTTCCCGTGCCAGGGCTAGAACCTGTGTTCACTGCATTGGCAGGCAGATTCTTAACCACTGCACCACCAGGGAAGCCCCCCCCTTTTTTTTTATGAGTGGGATTGTGTTCCTGTCTTACTGGTTGTTTGGCCTGAGCTGTAGGTTTTTATCTTCTTCATCTGTGCCATATTTTTTAACTGTCTCATTTTTTAAAAAATTTTATTTATTTTTAATTTCTTTTATTTTTGGTTGTGTTGGGTCTTTGTTGCTGAGCACAGGCTTTCTCTGGTTGCAGCGAGCGGGGGCTACTCTTCATTGTGGTGCACAGGCTTCTCATTGCAGTGGCTTCTCTTGTTGCAGAGCACGGGCTCTAGGCATGCAGGCTTCAGTAGTTGTGGCACATGGGCTCAGTAGTCATGGCACACGAGCTCTAGAGCACAGGCTCTGTAGTTGTGGCGCATGGGTTTAGTTCCTTCATGGCATGTGGGATCTTCCCGTGCCAGGGCTAGAACCTGTGTTCACTGCATTGGCAGGCAGATTCTTAACCACTGCACCACCAGGGAAGCCCCCCCCTTTTTTTTTATGAGTGGGATTGTGTTCCTGTCTTACTGGTTGTTTGGCCTGAGCCTTCCAACACTGGAGTTTGTTGGCTATTGGGTAGAGCTGGGTCTTGGTACTGAGATGAGGAACTCCATGAGACCTCACTCCAGTGAACATTCCCTGGGGTCTGAGGTTCTTTGTTAGTCCCATCGTTCGGACTCGGAGCTCCCACCACAGGAGTTTCAGCCTGACCCCCAACTCATGAACCAAGATCCCGCAAGCCGTGTGGGGTGGAAAAAAAAACAATAACAAAGTAAAAAATAAAATTAGACTAGGAAACTAACCGATATGTTAGAAAAAATATAAAGATAAAAATATAGATGAATCAACAACCAGAAGGTACAGCAGTACCACAATTGTAAAAAAGTGGAGAGAAAAACAAAAAAGTGGGAAAGGCCTTGGCTGTGGAGGGCAGGGCCTAAGCAAGGGTGAGATTTGGGTGGTAGGCGGGGCCAACGCTCAGAACCCACAGGGCTGGAAAAGGCCTGGGGGCTGTGGGGGGTGGGGCTTAGGCTCAAGGAACAGAAGGGGCCAGGTGTGCCCCCCACCCCTGCTCTCAGAGGGCAGCGGACCTCACCTGGGACCCCAACCGGTTTCCTGGGCTTGAGTGGGTGGGGCAAACTCCCTCCGCTCCTCTCCTGCTCCACCTGGATGGCTCCTCCCGTCTGCCTCTCCTGATCTCCCTGACCTCCCTCCTCTGCCCCCAGGACCCATGCAGCCTGGATGGGGCTTTGGAGGGCAGGGAACCTGTCTGGGAGCTCAGCAGGCTCCCCGTGCCCAAGTGGGCAGAGCAATCGCCCTCCTCTCCTCTCTCTCCTCCCAGATGGCTCCTCCTGCCTGCCTCTCCTGATCTCCCCAGCCTCAGGGTCACCCATCCTGTCTGGCCTCCACCTCTCCTTCCCACTCAGTACCCCTACGTCCTACCGGTTCACTTTAGGGTTCCTCCCATCAGAGTCTCCCACCAGTGGCTGGCAGGTGCCCTAGTTGTGGGGAGGCGCAAACTCTGCATCTTCCCACACCACCATCTTGGCTTCACCTCCTACTGGTGAGCTTTTCCATTTTGTAATTTTCTTGTTTCTAGTTGTGGCATTTTGCTTTCAGCTTAGAAGAGTTCCTTTAACATTTAAAGCTGGTTTGGTGGTGCTGTACTCTTTTAGCTTTTGCTTGCCTGTGAAGCATTTTATTTTTCTGTCAAATCTGAAGGAGAAACTTTCTGGGTAGAATATTCTTTGTTATAGGTTTTCCCCTTTCATTGCTTTAAATGTATTATGCCACTCCCTTCTGGCCTGTAGAGTTTCTGCTTAAACATCAGCCCATAGCTGTATGGGAGTTCCCTTGTATGTAATTTGTTGCTTTTCCCTTGCTGCTTTTAATATTCTTTCTTTATCTTTAATTTTCATCATTTTAATTACAGTGTGTCTTGGTGTGTTCCTGTTTGGGTTAATCCTGTATGGGATTCTCTGCACTTCTTGGACTTGGGTGACTGTTTCATTTCCCAGGTTAGAGTCATTTTCAGCTACTATTTCTTCAAATATTTTCTCAGGCACTTTCTCTCTCGCTTCTTCTAAGACCCCTTTAATGCAAATGTTAGTGTGCTTGATCTTGACCCAGAGGTCTCTTAAACTGTCCTCATTTATTTTCATTCTTTTTTCCATTTAGCAGCAGTGATCTCCACTACTCTGTCATCCAGCTCGTGATCCATTTCTTTGTATCATTTAGTCTACCATTGATTACTTCTAGTGTATTTTTCATTTTATTTATTGTATTCTTTATCTCTGGTTGTTCTGTATGTTTACGCTTTGTTAAAAAAAAAGACAACTTTAACTTCTAGCTCTGTGTATCCGTTCTTCTTCCAAGTTCTTTGATCATCTTTACGATCACTACTCTGAAATCTTTTTCAAGTAGATTGCCTATCTCCACTTCACTTAGTTGTTCTTCTGGGGTTTTATCTTGTTCCTTCGTCTGGAACATGTTCCTCTGCGCCTCATTTTGACAAAGTTGCTATTTGTATTTTTAAGTATGTGGGCGGTTAGTTATGTTTCTCAACCTTGGAGAAGTGGCCCTCTGTAGGAGACGTCCTATGCACCCCAGCAGCTCACTCCGTTCTGTCACCCAAGTTATATGCTCTGTGAGTTCCCCATAAAAGGGCTTCGTGGGTTCTTCTGTTGTAGCAGGCTGACTGTGTGGGTGGTCTGGTAGGCTTGGTTGACCCCTGGCCCTGTTGGCCAGGCCCTGCCTTGTGTATATGCTGCTGGCTGCTGTTTAGTGGGGTCTGGTCATGAGACGGCTGGCTGCAGGACCTTAGGGGGCCCTGGTTAGTGCTGGCTCACTGGTGGGCAGAGTCAGGGTTCAGAAGACTTCAGGGCTATTGCCCACCCACTGGTGGGTGAAGCCAGGTCCTGGGGTTAGTGCCAGACTACTGGTAGGCAAAGCTGGGTCTTGGAGTCTGGCTGCAGGGCCAAGGCGTCACAGAGCTGGTGTCAGATCCCTGGTGGGAGGTACCAGTTTCTGACACAGTTGGGTATGTGGTCCGGGGTGTCCTGAAGCTTCTGTTGGCCTGCTAGCAGGCAGGGCCAGGGCCCAGCTGGTCCCAAGGTAGGGTCTGGCTTGCTGCGGGTGGGCTGGATCCACAGGCTGTGGGATTGTGGTTTTCTTGCATCTGGTATCTGCCCCCTGGTGGATGAGGCTGGTCTAGAGGCTAATGCAGGCTTTCTGGAGGGCAGGGCCTGTTACCCTGCCCACTGGTGCATGGAGCTGGGTTTTGGCCCTCTGGTGAGCAGGGCCCTGTCTAGAAGCATGTAGCTTTGGGCTCAGGAAGTCTTTAGGCAGCCTGTCTGCTGATGGGTGGGGCTGTGTCCCCAACCAGTTAGTTTTTCAGCCTGAGGCATCCCAGCCCTGGCAGCTATAGGCTGTTGGATGGGGCCAGGTCTTGGCACTAATGAGCTAGAGGGAGGGTCCCAAGATGGTGGCCACCAGCAGTAGTGTTCACACAGTAGAAAGCTGCCAAGTGTGGCTGCTGCCAGTGTCTCTACAGGGTGAGGTGCAGCTGCCTCCTGCGTCTCCAGGAAACTCTCCAAGACCAGCAGGTAGCTCTGGCTTAGGCTCCTATCAAATTACTGCTTTTTCCCTGGGCCCCAGTGCACATGAGATTTTGTGAGCGCCCTTTAACAGTGAAGTCTATTTCCCCCCAGTCCTGTGGGGCTCCCAAAATTAAGCCCCACTGGCCTTCAAAGCCAAATGCTATGGGGGCTCATCTTCCCAGTGCAGGACCCCTGGGCTGGGGAGCCCGACATGGGGCTCAGACCTCTCACTCCTGTAGGAGAACTTCTGTGATATAATTATTCTGCAGTTTGTGGGTTGCCCACCCAGGGGTATGGGACTTGATTATATCGCGAGTCCACCCTTCCTCCCCCTCGCATTGTGGTTCCTTCTTTATGTCTTTAGTTGTAGAATATTGTCTTCTGGGAGGTTCATCGATGGTTCTGCAGATAGTTGTGAGTTTGGTGTGCTCATGAGAGGAGGTGAGCTCAGGGTCTTTCTACTCCTCCATCTTGACCACTCCCCCAACTATTATATTTTTTAATCATTTGGTGAAAAGATTATTCAAAGTGGTAAAAGACCGTTGCTTTTATTAACATTATTACATTATTATATTTTTCTTTGGTGTGCTCATGAGAGGAGGTGAGCTCAGGGTCTTTCTACTCCTCCATCCTGGCTGATCTCCACCAAGGTAAATAAATTTTAAATGTAATCCTCAATCAAGATCTGGTTCATTTGAGGTTTTGACATTTTCCTGCTGCCAAACTTGAAATATTTCAAGGAAAGGTTTTCAAAGATATGTACCACCAGGCTGACATCTTTGGGCAACCTTCTAGTCACTCCTGTTTTAATTCTTCATCTCATTCAGGTAAATACTCAGCTGAAGTGAAGTATTACTTCAATCAAAGCACGTAGGTCCCTCTCCCGAACTCTTTTCCATCCTGTGTTGTTCTTCTCACCTCCTGTTAATTCTACTTCTCGTTCAACAGGCTTTAGTGTTGGCATCTCTGGGTAGCATCAGGGAGAAGAAAGAAGTGTCTGTTTCCATGGGCAGCACACTTGGGTGAACATGTGAGGGAGGCGCGTATGCCTTTATTTGCATCACGTTTGCTTGGCTCTGGTGCCCAGCTGCAGCTGATGGTTACTGTTAGCTCCATCATCCTGGATGTATCCAATACTGGCTTTTTCTTGTGACAGTGAGATGATCTTCAGGTACCTAGGTGGGTCCTCCTGCAGCTTTGCCATTGGATGATCCTGTGGAGACATGACCACTTCCTCCCAGCTTCTGGTGCCTGGTTCACCCAACAGCTTTGAGGTCACTTTACCTTAGCAGCAAGGGTGACCTGCAGATATTTCCTCTCAGCAAACTTCAGCAAAAAGCCAACACCAGTCCTCTATTGTCTTGAGTCAAATTCCCCAGAAACTAGACTGATTGTGGTGATCATTTCACAGTATATACAGATATCAAAGCATTATGTTATACACCTGCAACTAATGTAATGTGGTATGTCAGTTATACTTCAAAAAAATAATTCCCCAGGGAAAGACTCTGAGCTAAGGATTTGGGTGAAAGTGATTTGTTAAGGAAATGCTTTCAGAAAAAGACCAGTAAGGGAGTATGGGTACTGGCAGGGGGAAGAGGGGGAGAAGGGATTCTTAGGGGAGGGTGGCTGCAGCCTGATTGCTCAGAATTCTGGAATGTAAATGAGCCTCAGAGATGTTGGGACCTGAGCAGGGGGGGCCAAGCAGTCATCTCCCACACCCAAAACACACCCCCCCACACACACATCCATCTATCTGTCATCTATCTATCTATCTTATCTATCTATCCATCCATCCATTTATCTATCTTATCTATGTTATCTATCTTATCTATCCTATCTATCCTGTCTATCATCTATCTATCCATCCATCCATCCATTTTATCCATCTATCATCTATCTATCTGTCTATCTATCTACACCAGTCATTGGTTAAGGGCCACAAGGCTGGGAATACCTGGGGCTCTGCACTCCTGCAGGCAAAGTCGGCTCCAGGAAGCTGAGGTAGTCTTCTGGAAAAATCACAGGTGCAGAGCTCTGGAGGCAAAAGCAAGGAAAGCAGGGGAGAAAGGGTGCAGAGAAGACCACCCCAGCGGGCTGCACAGGGCTCAGTCGATGACTGCTACATCTGAGTTTAGAATCACTTTGAAACTTCAGGGAAGAATTTCCTTAGTTCCTTCTGCATTCTCTAGAGAGGGCAGGGGGCAACGCACGAGGCTCCTCCCTGCCTCACAAATCCTGTTCCCCGGACGTTCCCTCTACTTCCAGCCTTACATGTTCACTCTGGCAGAGCTAGATGAGCAATTCTTTGGGTCCATATACCCAGCACCCACAACCCTTTCATCTCACAACTGGCCATTTGGTCATTGCCAGTCCTGTCATTTTTGTCACATCAGTCCTTGGTTTTGTGGGCTTCTGTGTGTGTCCACGTGTCTGTGTGCACACATGTATATAAAGGAAAGCACGAGTCATGGAGAAAAGGGAAGCAGAACTCACCATTTTTGTCTCAAATGATCAATTATTCACATCTTAAAGTAGGAGGGTTGCCTTTTTTATTAATTAATTTATTTTTTGGTTGCGTTGGGTCTTTGTTGTGGTGCGCAGGCTTCTCACTGCAGTGGCTTCCGTTGTGGAGCACGGGCTCTAGGTGTGCGGGCTTCGGTAGTTGTGGCACGTGGGCTCAGTAGTTGTGGCTCGCGGGCTCTAGAGAGCAGGCTCAGTAGTTGTGGCGCACGGGCTTAGTTGCTCCGTGGCATGTGGGATCTTCCTGGGCCAGGGCTCAAACCCATGTCCCCTGGCTTGGCAGGTGGATTCTTAACCACTGGGCCACCAGGGAAGTACAGGGTTGCCTTTTTGAAATGCATCCAGTGCTCCCCTTGCTTCATCCGGTGTCAGATCATTTTAGCCCAGATGGCTGGGCAGGGCCTCAGGCGGAGCTGGCATCTTTCTCTTAGGCTACTGGAACTTTTCTTCTGCTGTCCATACATCCTATTCTCCCTGTCCCAGACTGCCCCTGCCAGCTCCCTGTTCCTCCTGGCTGCATGCTGGGTCTCTCTAGTTCTGTACTTATTTCTTGGAAAAGTGCCTGTAGAAATACCAATCACTCGTGCTCACCGTTCTAGTCGGTTGAGGGATATTCAGTAATGTGCATGTTGTGAGTTAGATGACCAGGCATAGGATTCCCCAAATCTGCCTTACTAGTCACACCCCTCCATGTGCTGAAACTGTACCGACGAGGTAGAATAGCAGGAGGATGACGGAAGTGCTACTATGTTAATAGATGTGGGGAGAGAATGTATTATAAAGCATTAGCTAAGGTGTTTCCTCTGTCTCGCTGCTGTTTCATACCTGATCCTTATCAGGGCACCAGATGGGGCCCCCACTGCTCCACGAGGAGTTATCACTGTAGAAACAGCAAAGCAAGGCATCAACTTTTTAATCAAAATACAGTTGACTTACAGTATTGTGCTACAAATGAACTTATCTATGAAACAGAATCACGAACATAGAGAACAGACTGGTGGTTGCCACGGGAGAGGGAGTTGGGGGAGGGTTGGAGTGGGAGGTTGGGGTTAGCAGATGTGAGCTTTCATATAGAGAATGGAAACACAACAAGGTCCTACTGTGTAGCACAGAGGATTATATTCAATATCCTGTGATAAACCATAATGGAAAAGAATATAAAAAAAGAATGTATGTATATGTATGACTGAGTCACTTTGTTGTACAGCAGTAATTAACACATTATAAATCAACTATATTTCAGTGAAAACAGAACAATGCTGTATTAGTTTCCAGTGTGCAGCAAAGTGATTCAGTTATATATATATATGTTTTTTCAGATTATTTTCCATTATAGGCTATTACAAGATATTGAATATAGTTCTCTGTACTGTACAGTAAATCCTTGTTGTTTATCTGTTTTATATAGAGTGATGTGTATCTGTTAATCTCATACCCCTAATTGATCCCTCCCTCACCTTCTTTTCTCCTTTGGTAACCGTAAGATTGTTTTCTATGTCTGTGAGTCTGTTTCTGTTTTGTAAATAAATTCATTTGTATTATTTTTTAGATTCCACGTATAAGTGTAATATTCCTCTTTCTCTGACTTACTTCACTCAGTATGATAATCTCTAGGTCCATCCACATTGCTGCAAATGGCATTATTTCATTCTTTTTACTCTTTTTTATGAGTTGTATTCTATTGTGTATATATACCACATCTTCTTTATCCATTCATCTGTTGATGGACACTTAGGTTGCTTCCATGTCTTGGCTGTTGTGACTAGTGCTGCAATGAACATTGGGGTGCATATATCTTTTAGAGTTTTCGTGTTTTCTGGATATATGCTCAGGAGTAGGATTGCTGGATCCTATCATATTTTTAGTTTTTTAAGGAACCTCCATACTGTTCTCCACAGTGGCTGCACCAACTTACATTCCCACCAACAGAGTGGGAGGGTTCCCTTTTCTCCACACCCTCTCCAGCATTTATTGTTCATGTTCTTTTTGATGATAGCCATTCTGACTGGTGTGAGGTGATGCCTCATCATGGTTTTGGTTTGCATTTCTCTAATAGTGATGTTGAGCATCTTTTCTTGGGCCTGTTGGCCATCTGTATGTCTTCTTTGGAGAAATGTCTATTCTTCTTCCCCATTTTTTTTTTTTTTTTTTTTTTTTTGGCGGTACGTGGGCCTCTCACTGCTGTGGCCTCTCCGGCTCTAGAAAGCTGTTTTTTTTAATGCATCTTTTCTTACAATAGTGACATAACTCTCTAGAGCCCAGATTCCTTCTACCGTTTCCTACTCTCTTAAAGCAAACCCAGCTGAGTTTAAAATCTAACCAGCTTGTATGGTGGTCCTGTTTCTGCTCTAGCACATGGAGGACAAAAACTGTGCACTAGACCAGAGTGCTTTTCATTCCTTTTCTCTTTGCTTTTGAGCTTAAACATACGTTTTCCTAACACAGTCATCTATAATATATCTTCTGGGGTTCTCCACAATAAGAAATATAAATGTACCAAGTTCTGAGTCTTTTACAACATCTATTTTTCAAACAGATCATGCCCATCTTTACTCTTCTGTCTATCTAAATGAGGCAATTTTAGCCAAGAAGCATCCTCCCATTACCCCAATGTCAAACCCAGGCCAGGACTGCATTATTGAGGCCCTGCCTGGCTTACATTTATTGTGTTTTTCATCCTGTTTTTCCCTAGGATTCCCGTAAGCAAAATGTCCAGGCACACCTAGATTTTATTTCTAGCCTTTGAGTTTATTGATAATTATGCATTAGTCAGGATAGGTTAAGTTATGCTGTAGTAACAAACAACTCCAAATCTTAGTGACTTACAGTGATAAAGTTTTAATTTTCACTCATATTATCTACTTATTGTGACACATTGCTATGGTTTTGCTCCATGTCATCTTCATTCTGGGACCAGACTAGCAGAGTAGCTTCTACCTGAAATATTGCCAGTTGCTGTGGCAGAGAGAAGAGAGACATGGAGGAGCCACATACTGGCTCTTAAAGCTTCTGCCTAGAAGGAACACGTTATTTCTGCCCTTATTTCATTGATTAATGCAAGTCGCCTGGCCACTCCTGAATTCAACTGTGTAAGAATTTATAACTCTTGCAGAAGCATCTAAGGAAGGAAAGCTAGAATATGTGGCCAACAATAATACAGTCTATCAGAATCTGCCTTAACTTAGGTAATGTAGTCTTATATAATAAGTTCCTCAGGCATTTTTGTCTGTTTATTGGTAAGAGAAATTCCATCACCCACTGTGATTGAAACCAGTGTTTGGGTTGTGAAATGCTGAACTGAATTAAAGGTATATAATTAGCAACCCAAAATTAAGTTGATACATGGTGAGGAGGTGGTGAATCCAAGGAACTTCACAGACTGTATGAATCCAAGATGTTAGTCACGCCATGGTTCCCTTCTTAGCTCTGGATACATAGTCTGGGAAGATGGATCCAGAGCCACCTGCCTATGCTCAGAGGTTGTGAACCAGAGGCCCCTGAGGCATATGTGGAATGTAGATGCTTTCTTCAGAGACATATTGTCCCTCTATGCTATCCTTGCTGAGAAACAGATTAAAGGAGAAAACAAGCTGTGAGAGCAAAACAGCATTCTCCCCACAGCTGCCTAAAAGCCTGTTGGAAGCACTGGCTGTTCTGAAGTCAGCCTTAAATGGAACTAAAAGAATCTCATTTCCCAATAATCTCATACCAGCCTGAGCCACGCCATCGGCTTGCACAGCAGCACAATGAGACCTGGCCTTTCCCTGAAGTACACTGCTCTTCGAATGCTGCTTTTGAGGGTGTCCTCACATGGCTGGGCACCCGTGAATCACGGTTCATGACCCACTGCTTCTCCTTCCTTCCTCCGGTGTCCTCGGTGGAGGGACTGAGGATCGAAAACCAGATAAGGGAACGTACCAACTTTATAAACAACTAAGTATACCATTTATCATCTAAACCTAAATATCTTTGAGACCGAGAAACTCTGCTAAGAATGAATCATATGATTTGAAATAGTTATTAATTGGCCCTCAACTGATCTTATGTTGATAGGCTTATAAAATAGTCCTATTAAAAACTATTTTTAGGGGCTTCCCTGGTGGCGCAGTGGTTGAGAGTCCACCTGCCGATGCAGGGGACACGGGTTCGTGCCCCGGTCCGGGAAGATCCCACATGCCGCGGAGCGGCTGGGCCCGTGAGCCATGGCCGCTGAGCCTGCGCGTCCGGAGCCTGTGCTCCGCAACGGGAGAGGCCACAACAGTGAGAGGCCCGCGTACCGCAAAAAAAAAAAAAAAACTATTTTTAGGGCTTCCCTGGTGGCGCAGTGGTTGAGAGTCCACCTGCCGATGCAGGGGACACGGGTTCGCGCCCCGGTCCGGGAAGATCCCACATGCCGCGGAGCGGCTGGGCCCGTGAGCCATGGCCGCTGAGCCTGTGCGTCCGGAGCCTTGCTCCGCCACGGGAGAGGCCACAGCAGTGAGAGGCCCGCCTAGCACAAAAAAACAAACAAACAAACAAAAAAAACTATTTTTAAAAACAAAATGCGTTCTACAAAAGTAATGTTTCCATGTACATTAAAGAAAATTTTATGAAAGCTTGTTTATATTAAGCATTTGAAATAAGGTAAACAAAATAATTATTCTTGGTACCTATTCACTTACTTTGATCTGCTTCTCAGCCATATCTCTTTCTCTGTCACTGATATTTTTCTGAAAAATTTATTTTTACTTTTTTTTTTTCTTTTATTTTTTATTTTTTATTTTTTTTCAGTACGCGGGCCTCGCACTGTTGTGGCCTCTCCCGTTGCGGAGCACAGGCTCCGGACGCGCAGGCCCAGCGGCCATGGCCCACGTACCCAGCTGCTCCGCGGCATGTGGGATCCTCCCGGACCGGGGCACGAACCCGTGTCCCCTGCATCGGCAGGCGGACTCCCAACCACTGCGCCACCAGGGAAGCCCCTACTTTTTATTTTTTATTGAAGTATAGTTGATTTACAATGTTTCAGGTGTACAGCAAAGTGATTCAGTTATACATATATATGTATATATTCTTTTTCAGATTCTTTTCCATTATAGGTTATTACAAGATATTGAATATAGTTCCCTGTGCTATACAGTAGGTCCCTGTTGTTTATTTTATTTTATTTTATTTATTTTTTAATTTATTTATTTTTGGCTGCATTGGATCTTCGTTGCTGCCTGCGGGGTTTCTGTAGTTGCGGCGACCGGGGGCTACTCTTTGTTGTGGTGCGTGGCCATCTCACTGTGGTGGCTTCTCTTGTTGCAGGGCATGAACTCTAGGTGCACAGGCTTCAGTAGTTGTGGCACATGGGCTCAGTAGTTGTGGCTTGCGGGCTCTAGAGTGCAGGCTCAGTAGCTGTGGTGCACAGGCTTAGTTGCTCCATGGCATGTGGGATCTTCCTGGATCAGGGCTCGAACCCATGTCCCCTGCATTGGCAGGCAGATCCTTAACCACTGCGCCACCAGGGAAGTCCCTATCTATTTTATGTATAGTAGTGTGTATCTGTTAATCTTAAATTCCTAATTTAACCCTCCCACCCCCCCAATTTCACCCTTGGTAATCATAAATTTGATTGTCTGTGTGTCTGTTTCTGTTTCGTAAATAAGTTCATTTGTATCTTTTGTTTAACACCCACATATAAGTGATGCCATATGATATTTGTCCTTCTGACTTATTTCACGTTTTATGATAATCTCCAGGTCCATCCATGTTGCTGCAAATGGCATTATTTCATTCTTTTTTATGGCTGAGTAACATTGCACTGTATATATGTCCCACATCTTCTTTATCCATTCGTCTGTCGATGGACATTTAGGTTGTTTCCATGTCTTGACTATCGTGAATAGTGCTGCTGTGAACACTTGAGTGCATGTATCTTTTTGAATTATGGTTTTCTCTGGATATATGCCCAGGAGTGGGATTGCTGCCTCATATGGCAACTCTATTTTTAGTTTTCTGAGGAAGCTCCATACTGTTTTCCATAGTTGTACCAATTTACATTCCCACCAACAGTGTAGGAGGGTTCCCTTTCTTCCACACCCTCTCCAGCATTTATTGTTTGTAGACTTTTGATGATGGCCATTCTGACTGGTGTGAGGTGATATCTCATTGTAGTTTTTAAAAAATTTTTATTTATTATTTTTGGCTGCATTGGGTCTTTATTGCTCTGCGCAGGCTTTTTCTAATTGCGGTGAGCAGGGGCTTCTCTTGTTGCGGAGCACGGGTTCTAGGCGCACGGGCTTCAGTAGATGTGGCACGTGGGCTCAGTAGTTGTGGCTCACGGTCTCTAGAGCTTAGTTGCTTTGTGGCATGTGGGATCTTCCCGGACCAGGGCTCGAACCCGTGTCCCCTGCATTGGCAGGTGGATTCTTAACCACTCTGCCACCAGGGAAGTCCCCTTTTTGTGGCTTTGATTTGCATTTCTCTAATAATTAGCGATGTTGATCATCTTTTCATGTGCCTGTTGGCTCTCTGTATGTTTTCTTTGGAGAAATGTCTATTTAGGTCTTTTGCCCATTTTTCTAGTGGGTTGTTTGTTTTGTTATTGAGTTGTATGAGCTGTTTGTAAGTTTTGGAAATCAAGCCCTTGTTGGTCACATCATTTGCAAATATTTTCTCCCAGTCTGTAGGTTGACTTTTCATTTTGTTTGGGGTTTCCTTTGCTGTACAGAAGTTTTTAAGTTTGATTAGGTCTCATTTGTTTATTTTTGCTTTTATTTCTGTTGCCTTGGGAGACTGACCTAAGAAAGCATTGGTACGATTTATGTCAGAGGATGTTTTGCCTCTGTTCGCGTCTAGGAGTTTTATGGTGTCATGTCTTACATTTAAGTGTGTAAGCCATTTTGGTTTTTTTGTTTGTTTTTGGTTTTTTTTGCGGTACGCGGGCCTCTCACTGTCGTGGCCTCTCCCGTTGCGGAGCGGACGTGCCGGCTCAGCGGCCATGGCCCACGGGCCCAGCCGCTCCGCGGCATGTGGGACCCTCCCGGACCGGGGCACGAACCCGTGTCCCCTGCATTGGCAGGCGGACTCCCAACCACTGCGCCACCAGCGAAGCCC
>NC_041218.1:94934993-94950499 GCF_002837175.3 Physeter macrocephalus
TCCCCTGCATCGGCAGGCGGACTCCCAACCACTGCGCCACCAGGGAAGCCCCTACTTTTTATTTTTTATTGAAGTATAGTTGATTTACAATGTTTCAGGTGTACAGCAAAGTGATTCAGTTATACATATATATGTATATATTCTTTTTCAGATTCTTTTCCATTATAGGTTATTACAAGATATTGAATATAGTTCCCTGTGCTATACAGTAGGTCCCTGTTGTTTATTTTATTTTATTTTATTTATTTTTTAATTTATTTATTTTTGGCTGCATTGGATCTTCGTTGCTGCCTGCGGGGTTTCTGTAGTTGCGGCGACCGGGGGCTACTCTTTGTTGTGGTGCGTGGCCATCTCACTGTGGTGGCTTCTCTTGTTGCAGGGCATGAACTCTAGGTGCACGGGCTTCAGTAGTTGTGGCACATGGGCTCAGTAGTTGTGGCTTGCGGGCTCTAGAGTGCAGGCTCAGTAGCTGTGGTGCACAGGCTTAGTTGCTCCATGGCATGTGGGATCTTCCTGGATCAGGGCTCGAACCCATGTCCCCTGCATTGGCAGGCAGATCCTTAACCACTGCGCCACCAGGGAAGTCCCTATCTATTTTATGTATAGTAGTGTGTATCTGTTAATCTTAAATTCCTAATTTAACCCTCCCACCCCCCCAATTTCACCCTTGGTAATCATAAATTTGATTGTCTGTGTGTCTGTTTCTGTTTCGTAAATAAGTTCATTTGTATCTTTTGTTTAACACCCACATATAAGTGATGCCATATGATATTTGTCCTTCTGACTTATTTCACGTTTTATGATAATCTCCAGGTCCATCCATGTTGCTGCAAATGGCATTATTTCATTCTTTTTTATGGCTGAGTAACATTGCACTGTATATATGTCCCACATCTTCTTTATCCATTCGTCTGTCGATGGACATTTAGGTTGTTTCCATGTCTTGACTATCGTGAATAGTGCTGCTGTGAACACTTGAGTGCATGTATCTTTTTGAATTATGGTTTTCTCTGGATATATGCCCAGGAGTGGGATTGCTGCCTCATATGGCAACTCTATTTTTAGTTTTCTGAGGAAGCTCCATACTGTTTTCCATAGTTGTACCAATTTACATTCCCACCAACAGTGTAGGAGGGTTCCCTTTCTTCCACACCCTCTCCAGCATTTATTGTTTGTAGACTTTTGATGATGGCCATTCTGACTGGTGTGAGGTGATATCTCATTGTAGTTTTTAAAAAATTTTTATTTATTATTTTTGGCTGCATTGGGTCTTTATTGCTCTGCGCAGGCTTTTTCTAATTGCGGTGAGCAGGGGCTTCTCTTGTTGCGGAGCACGGGTTCTAGGCGCACGGGCTTCAGTAGATGTGGCACGTGGGCTCAGTAGTTGTGGCTCACGGTCTCTAGAGCTTAGTTGCTTTGTGGCATGTGGGATCTTCCCGGACCAGGGCTCGAACCCGTGTCCCCTGCATTGGCAGGTGGATTCTTAACCACTCTGCCACCAGGGAAGTCCCCTTTTTGTGGCTTTGATTTGCATTTCTCTAATAATTAGCGATGTTGATCATCTTTTCATGTGCCTGTTGGCTCTCTGTATGTTTTCTTTGGAGAAATGTCTATTTAGGTCTTTTGCCCATTTTTCTAGTGGGTTGTTTGTTTTGTTATTGAGTTGTATGAGCTGTTTGTAAGTTTTGGAAATCAAGCCCTTGTTGGTCACATCATTTGCAAATATTTTCTCCCAGTCTGTAGGTTGACTTTTCATTTTGTTTGGGGTTTCCTTTGCTGTACAGAAGTTTTTAAGTTTGATTAGGTTTCATTTGTTTATTTTTGCTTTTATTTCTGTTGCCTTGGGAGACTGACCTAAGAAAGCATTGGTACGATTTATGTCAGAGGATGTTTTGCCTCTGTTCGCGTCTAGGAGTTTTATGGTGTCATGTCTTACATTTAAGTGTGTAAGCCATTTTGGTTTTTTTGTTTGTTTTTGGTTTTTTTTGCGGTACGCGGGCCTCTCACTGTCGTGGCCTCTCCCGTTGCGGAGCGGACGTGCCGGCTCAGCGGCCATGGCCCACGGGCCCAGCCGCTCCGCGGCATGTGGGACCCTCCCGGACCGGGGCACGAACCCGTGTCCCCTGCATTGGCAGGCGGACTCCCAACCACTGCGCCACCAGCGAAGCCCCAGCCATTTTGAGTTTATTTTGTGTGTGGAGTTAAGGTGTGTTCTAACTTCATTGATGTACATTCAGCTGTCCACCTTTCCCAACACCACTTCCTGAAGAGACTGAGAAAACCTTTTTTAAATGATTTAAATTTTTTTCAAAAAATTGCCAGTAATCAGCTTCAAATGTGCACTTTATGGTTAGTAAATTTAAAATTGCTCACACCTTCACTTGGCTCTTCTCTGCATGCTATAATCTATAATTAAGAAAATGCTATCTTTACAGGTACTAACATGCAGAACAAATTCTGCTAAAAGGAGAATATGTTAAATTCTAATTTCCTTTATATTGAAATTTGTAAATATTTCAGCCCAAATATTTTCGCAGGTCTTATCTTTTGCTTCCATTCAAGGTTTCTTTCAGAATTTTGGGGGCATTTAAATTTTTTTTCTTTAATGTTTTTATTTTTGGCTGTGTTGGGTCTTTGTTGCTGCGCACGGGCTTTCTCTAGTTGTGGCAAGTAGGGGCTACCCTTCATTGTGGCGCGTGGACTTCCCATTGTGGTGGTTTCTCTTGTTACGGGGCATGGGCTCTGGGCACACAGGCTTCAGTGGTTGCGGTATGTGGGTTCAGTAGTTGTGGCTCGCAGGCCCTAGAGCGCAGTCTCAGTAGTTGTGGTACATGGGCTTAGTTGCTCCGCGGCATGTGGGATCTTCCCAGACCAGGGCTCGAACCTGTGTTCCCTGCATTGGCAGGCGGATTCTTAACCACTGTGCCACCAGGGAAGTCCCCTGGGCAGTTTTAAATTGTGGTAAAACATACATAAAATTTACCATCTTAACCAGTTTAAGTGTAAAGTTCAGTAGCATTAAGTACATTCACGTTGTTATGTAACCATTACCACCATCCACCTGTAGAACTCATTTCATCTTGCAAAACTGAAATTCTGTACCATGAAACAATAGCTCCCCACTCTCCCATCCCTCCAGACTTTGGTAACCCCATCCTACTTTTCTGGCTCTATAAATTTGACTACTGTACAAATAAGCCATACAAGTGGGATCATATTTATCCTTTTATGACAGCCTTATTTCACTTAGCACAGTGCCCTCAAGGTTCATCCATGTTGTGGCATGTGTCAGAATTTCCTACTTTAAGGCTGAATAATGTTCCATTGTATGTATATACCGCATTTTGTTTATCCATTCATCCATCAATGGATACTTGGTTTGCTTCCACCTTTTTTTTTTTTTTTTTTTTCCATTCATCCATCAAAGGGTACTTTGGTTTCTTTCCCCCTTTTTTTTTTTTTTTTTTTTTTGTGGTACGCGGGCCTCTCACTGTTGTGGTCTCTCCCGTTGCGGAGCACAGGCTCCGGACGCACAGGCTCGGCGGCCATGGCTCACGGGCCCAGCCGCTCCGCGGCATGTGGGATCTTCCTGGACTGGGGCACGAACCCGTGTCCCCTGCGTCGGCAGGTGGATTCTCAACCACCGCGCCACCAGGGAAGCCCCTTGCTTCCACCTTTTGACTATTGGGACTAATGCTGTTATGAACATAGGAGTGCAAATATGTCTTGAAGTTCCTACTTTAAATTCTTTTGAGTTTATACCCCAAATTGGAGTTGCTGGATCATAGAGTAGTTCCATTTTTAATTTTTTGAGGAACTGCCACTTTGTTTTCCATAGAGGCTGTACCATTTTATACTCCCACAAACAGTACATAAGTGTTCCAGTCTTACTATATCCTCACCAACACTTGTTATTTTGTTTTTGAAAGTAGCTGTCCTAATAGGTATGAGGTGGTATCTTATTGTGGTTTGAGTTTGCATTTCCCTATTGATTAATTATGTTGAGCATCTTTTCATGTGCTTTTTGGCCATGTGTATATATTAAGAAATGTCTATTTGAGTGCTTTACCCATTTTAATATTGGGTTGTTTATGTTGTTGTTGAGTTGTAGGAGTGCTTTATATAGTCTGGATATTAACCTCTTATCAGATATATGATTTGAAAATATTTCCTCCCATTCCTTGAGTGGCCTTTATACTTTGTTGATTGTATTCTTCAATGCATCGAAGTTTTAAATTTTGATGTAGTTCAATTAATCTGTTTTTTCATTTGCTACCTATCAAAATTAATTTTCATCAGAAAAACTCAGTAATTTGTATCTATGAGTCTTTCAAATAATAATCAAATTCAGGTGCTGCAGAATTAATAGATTCTACCTACAAAATAAGATATTCCAAAGTGTATTTACAGAACCTGAAAATTAAATCTTACATCCCCTTTGCCCTATCGTTGTTAATTTGTTCAGTTCCTCTGTAGCTTTAGTAGGGATACATGTCAACAGCTTCCTGTCTGCAAGTGTTATTTTCAAACTGCAATTAAAAAAAAAAAGGTTGAATGTTGAGGTTTTGAGGACTACAGTTGTTTAACATTTTGAATACAACGCAAACAAGCTTTAGATTACTCCGTTACGCAAAAGTTTAATACCATTTGCAGGACTCTGAATTTGACTCACAAAGTAATTTTTCAAAGGCTCAAACATCTCTAAACTCAGTTGCTGATAGGCAGTAGACAAAAACTTGTATTGCTTTTCATCAGTGTTTTTAGTTTCCAGGCTCAGCTTCCACCAAAAAAAAGAAAAAAATGCAGTTCAGTTGTAGTGATAAATATAAAAGTATTTTAAAAATTTGACAAGTACAGCTGCTATTTTGATTGCAAGGTGTTTGAATGCAGTTGTGAACTATATGCTGCACAGGTTTCTTAATTTAGTAAGAACACTGTTTTTTTATGACTCTGTTGCATCAAGAGTCGTATTTACATTAGTCCAGAAAACAATTTCTTTCCTAGTTGGATTCACCCGGAAGCAGACACTGAGGCTAGCGTTGAGTGCACATGATTTATTTGGAGGTTCAGGAAACCATCAGGAGAGTGGGAAAGTAATATCCTAAGCCAGCTGACTTGGTGGCTTAGTCTTGTGGGGAGCTCTAAAGATGACTGTAAAACACATGCCTCAGAATTATCCCAGCCAAGGGGCCAAGAGCTGGGGTATTTATACCCCTATTCCCTTTAATTACTGATTGTTCGGTACCCCCTGAGGGTAGTGCCTCAGGGACTTCTGGCCTTGTAGAGTGCGACAGAGCAGCCTGAAAGCAATCTACTGACAAATTTGCACTTACTGGCAAGCACATTAACTGAGAAGATGCAAGCAGAGCACTGCCAGCTTCTGCCTCAATTTTCAAAGTTGAACTTGGGCCAAATAGAAGAACCTGCACAGTAATTTAAAGAAGTTTAATACTTCTTTAAATTATTAAACTTAAGGGATATTAAATGTGGGGTCAGCAAACCGTACCCTGGGGGCCAAATTCAGGCTTGCTTTTCTCCTGCCAGCTTTATTGAGGTATAATTGACAGAAAACATTGTGTAAGGTTAAGGTGTGCGATCTGATGATTTATGAAATGGCGACCACAGTAAGGTTAGCTTTGTAAAATAAAGTGCTATTGCAACACGAATTCCAATTTGTATATTTTCTATGGCTGCTTTTGCATTATAACTGTAGGGGTGGGTAGTCACAGAGATTGTATGGTCTACAGAGTGTAAAATATTTACTGTTTGGCTCTTTGCAAAAAAAACTTTTCCTACTCATGATTTAATGTGAACAGTTATTAAGCTATGACAGGAGAATTACTTTGAAGATGTAAGTGACATCTAAAGGACTGAGGAAAAATAGATAGGGAAGAACAAACTTGGAAGAGGCCCCATTCCCAAGACTAGGCTCAGAATTCATTGAAGAGGGTGTGGATGGTAGAGAAGTTTACTGGGTTTCCTGGGACAGAGTTGGTCCCAGGCGCTGGGCAATTGAGAACAGCCCTCTGTATGCACGAGTCAAGGCAGGTGGATGGGTGGGCGGAGTCTGGATAAGGCTGCAGGAGCAAGGCCTGGCCCACATGGTGTTTGAATCCAGAGGGCCACAGAAACAACTTTCCAGGGCAAAGCTGAGCCAAGGCTGGTGGGCAAATACCCAGAGCGCATTAGGGCACCCACCGGGAGTCAGGGCACTGCTGCGGTTGTTGCCATACTGGGAGCTGAAGCAGCCACCCTCTGCAGGAGTCTGGTGCACCTATGTGTATGGCTTGGGCTGGGGGTTCATGGCTGCATGGGTGGGATAAAGATCAGGCATCCAGCTTACTAGATGACCCGTTCCTTGGGACCACATGTGTGCCCATAGTTGGGGCTGAGAGGATGGTGCAGGGAGCAGCAACCTCAGCTAGGACACAGGTCCACACTCTCTGTGGCTATGCCACTACTGCCTGAGTTGAGAGATTCAGAAAGCAAGTGGCAAATAAATGCTAGAGAAGGTGGCATGGTGTAGGCACCTAGCATGAAGAAAGTGAAGAAACAAAGTCCGCTCTCTAGGAGTGAGCCACACCGGAACCAGGAAGGAATACCCTTCCTCCTGCAATGTCTCTCGAAGGCAGTTGTTACAGAGTCCAAGCTTGTACTGCTTGCCGCCCAGCAGGCCAATAAATAGACAAGTTGTTGGGGCAAAGAATGGCGACTTTATTCAGGAAGCCGGCAGACTGAGAAGATGATGGACTAGTGTCCCAAAGAACCATCTTGCACAGGTTTGGATGCTAGCTTCTTTTATAGGGCAAAGAGGGGAAGGTGAGGAGGTAAAGTAAAAAGGGCAGTAAGTTGTTGGAAGTATTTCCTGGTTCCCGCCAGACTCCAGAGGGGATGTGTTCATTTCTTCTTTCCTGAAGCCATTTACAGGTGGGCCTGGTCAGGATGTTTCCTGTGAGCTGAACAAAGATATTTTAGCTTAAGCTCAGGCATGGGAGGCAGGGTTCCCAGAGGGCCATTATGCATACTTTAAGCTCTAGGCAACATCCCTTTAGTGATTAACTTGTAGAAAAAGCAATAGTGTACAAAGGTTAAAGTAAAAGAAACAGATCCAATATGGAGTCAGATTTGTTTTCCCCTGTTACATTAATATGAAAACTATGCTCATTGTTCCCACAAATCACTCATTCCTGGTTGAAACCATGGCAGCAGATAGAAATACAAAGTATGAGTCAACCAAATTCACCCCTGTTTATTTTAATGTAACTACTTATACTGCTGCTTTAAAACAGAAATATTTAGGACAAAGGCTAAACTGGACAGGATACAACATGACTTAGGTCTTTCCAAAATGAACTGGGGTCAGTTACCCTGATTCCCCACTTCACATCCTTAAAACTGAATTGGAGACTGTGGCTTAGATTGGGAAAATCAAGCAGGACCTCTTCCACCTGTTTTTCCCTCTTGAGTCTGAAAGGCTCTTTTCTCCAAACAGCCCCTGGAGAAATGGTTGTGGCTGCTTTACTCACCAAGGCACGGTGGAACAGAGAGAACAGGGGCAACATGCAGCGCTGTTCAGTGCAGTGACCTAACCCAGGGGAGAAGCATGGTCCAAAGTGCATCAGACTCTGACCAGTGCGATAAGCCGCTCTTCCTTTCACGTGGATGGGTGAGTGGAAGGATGGAGAGAGACATAAGAATTATGGGACAGTTACTCCCTGAAGGCACCTCTCCACTTCTGCTGAGACAAATTAGAATCCTCCAGTCATTTCTACCTCTTCCCCCTTCTCCAGCAAGTGCGCCCTTTCCCCTCTTACCTGCGCACTCAGCCCTGTCTCCCCTTCCTCCAAAATATACCTAGAATCAACGCCACCTGTTCTCTTTCCAACCACTGTGGTTGTAGCTTCTCTCATTTAGTTTTGCCTTCACTGCCCCCCAGAGTTATCTTGCTACAGATGTTTGAAGTCAGCATCCTCTGATGGCTTCTTATTACTAATAGGATGAAGTTCATACTTTTAAACCTGGAAGACAGTGCTTCCTGAGGCTGACTGTGCATCTAAAGTATCCGGAGTAGTTTTTAAAACAGCAAATAGTGGTCTCCATCCCAGAGGCACTGAATCCTGGGATTGGGGTGCAGAAATCTGTAGAGAGCTCTCCATGCACATAGTGTGACCTCAGCTCCACTTTCCCCCTCTCCACAACTCTTCATACCCTGAGGCCACAGAGACTATTTTCCATTTTCCTACCGTGACACACATTTTTAGGCAGGGTAATTTTCTGTATTATCTTTTCTAGCATGTTCTTTCCTGCCTTCTTTGCCTTAATAACTCCAGATACTTGAACATTTTGCCCCAGTGACTGCACTGTGAGGTCCTTAGATATCCAGTGGGAAGGGATGGTATCTCCTCAGTGTCCTACAGCGCTTGTTGTACTTACAATATACTCTACACATATCCTGTTTTTCTTGGAGTTTGAAGTGTTACAGTAAGTAACCTCTCTCTCTCTGTTGCCTAGTTCTAAGAGAGACACATAGGAGATGTGAGATGAAGATCAAAATATCAGCTTCATGATGGAAATGTGATGTTAACACGACTCGTTACATGATTGTATACAAAAAATTTCATGAAAGTGTAAAAACATATGTAATTTATATATAAATATATACATATAAGATATGTATTATATATATATATATAATCTCAGCCCATTTACTGATAGAAAACTGTATCTTGGAAGATGAAACTTAAGTTGAGTGGTCATATTGGCTTATGACCGACTACACTTTCCTGTCTGAGTGAAACTACTTCCATATGGGCAAAAACCCTACCATGTTTCCTTTAAGTAGAGTGTCAGAGAGCTTAAGAGTAGCAGTTGGGTGAGGGGAGGGAAAGAGAAGCAGAGAGGCAAGTCCATTTTCCTCTTCCAAACTCTCCATCAGATAATTCACCCTTAGCCTGGGTACCAGTGAAGGGGGAAGGAGAGAGGTGGAGAAAAGCCTAGTGTTGTCTAATGGGAGTTCCACATGAAAATGTACAAATTGGGGAATAAATGCCCCCTTAACAGTACTGTAATTATTTTTATATGGTCATTTCTCATTCTGCCTCTTGTAGAATCCCCAAAATGCTTTTGTTCATCTTTGCATTTTTTTGTCTCTGGTACGAAGGTCAATAAATATTTGTTTGATGAGTGCTTAATCCTGAAGGGGTATTTAACGCTTCAGATTTTACGATAGCTGTAGCTCAAATTTCGAAATCAGATAGCATCTAGTACTTTCTAATTCCCAGCAGTCTCTCTAACATAATTACATGTTTTATTCATCATATTGGACATTGTCTGCAAGTGTTATTTGTTGTATAATTTTCTTCCCCAAATAGCTAAGACTTATATCTATTTTTAGTTGTTTTCTTAATTTAAATTCAAATAGGATAAAAGCCAGCATCCAGTGTCCTGCTGCAGTGTACACAGCTTGAGAATGATTTCTAAATATTTGCTGGCTTCTGTAAGAAAAAAAGACCTTGTGAGGCATCACTGATCTAGATAGAGTGGAACCAGATGAGAATCATATGTTCCTATTTTCAGAATCCTTATTCACATAGGAGAGGGGATGGCAGGTGACAGCTGAAAGATGTCCTTCTGATAGAGGGAAACTATCCCCAAGGAAGCTTGTAGCTGGGTCTGCTTAGTTAAGCTGTGGAATAGTGTGGGCATCAGTAAAGTTGGGGCGAGGTTAAAACAGACCTCAGGCATTGAACGAAGTGGGAAGAGCAAAAGCATTGAAGCCAAAGACCCTTGGGTTGGAACTTGGGCAAGTCACTTACATTTCAGAGCCAGTTTCTTCATCTCTGAGGGGGGTTAGCAATATCACTTTTGCTGGGCTGGCCATGAGTTCTGAGTGAGGCCAGAGGTGGTACCAGGGAGGAGCAGACACGGTCATTGTTATTTGTATGTTAGGTTAACCTGTATCATGGGAGCGTCACCCTGCTTCTCTGTCAGCTCTGTGGAGACAGAGCTGGAGGCATTTTCTGAACCAATTTATTTTTCAAAAACTTCTCTGAGGCATTGCCCATATGTTTTGTGGTTGACTTCTTTCTTCATTTTTGAAAATGTAAACACACGTTCACGCACTTTCACCATGTTACCATCGCCGTACTGTTTACCTTTTTTGATGAACACAGGCTGTGAGTTTCAATGCTCATCTGGTCTCTGGCTAAGAGGATGACTTTTATGCCACTGAGGAATGGTGGACATTTAAATCTTAGCAGTAACTGTTGGAACACTTCCAGGTTAATTTTGGAAAATTGATTGAAATCCAGTTGTTTCTCTTTTCCCCTGAAAGGAATCATAAGAAACTGTTAACAGTGGTTACTTTGGGGGGAGAGAGTTGTGGGCAGGGTGCAAATGAGTTGTGATGGGTGTCCTCTAAGGTGAGGTACCTCCTGGGATTCACACCCTTGTGTTATCCCTTCCTCTTGAGTGTAGACTGAACGTGTTGACTTACCTCTAGTGTAGACTGAGTGTAGACTGAACGTGGTGACTTACCACAATTCAGCAGAAGTGACGGATGTCACTTGCATGAAGTTATAGAAAGATGGTGGCTTCCATCTTGGCTGTTTTCTGTTGCTTTGTCTCTTGTTTGCTCACCAGGAGGGAAGCTGGTGGCTATGATGTGGGCTGCCCTAAGCATAGCCCACGTGGCAAGGAACTGAGGGTGGCCTGAAGCCAACAGCCACGAGGAACTGAGATCCTCAGTCCATTGCCTGTGAGTGGCTAAATGCTGCCAACAACCACGTGAGTGAGTTGGAAGATCTTCCCCCCGGCTGAGTGTTTAGATGAGATAATTCCTGTCAACAGCTTGACTACAACCCAAGAGACTTAGAGCCAGAGACAGCCAGCTAAGCAGCGCCTGGGTTTCTGACCTACGGAAACTGAGATAATAAATGTTTTGTTAAGTTGCTATATTTTGGGGGTAATTTGTTACTCAGCAGTAGATAACTCATCCAGGAAGTGGGTGGTGGAAAGGAGTTATAATAAGCAGCTTTTACCTTTTATGCCTTCTATACTATGAATTTTCTATTTGTATATATTCATTATTTGTACTTTTGGGGTTTTTTTGTTTGTTTTGGTGATGGGAGTTTATTATAAGGCTCTGTGGTGAAATGTCAGGGTACAGAAAACTTTAAAAAGTACTGTCTACAGGTGTTATTTAAGCAGGTAGATTATGGCAAACTCTGCAAATCAGTTCACGCAACATGAGCGCCACCACCCTCTCTTGCCTTCCTGTATGATAGAAGCCAGAAGTCTATAAAAGAAAAGCAAACCTACGTTTTCCAGACTCTCTTGCAGCAGGGGACCCATATGTGACCTAGTTTTCACCAAGCCGGCATACTGCTTGTGTAAAACATAGAAGAAATTCACAACTCGAGGTGGTGGTAATTTCTGGCCAATCTGTGGGTGGAGATGGCGATTATTCTGCAGTAACTGTGGCAGAGGTTCTGCGGTCTAGATGCAGATTAGACAATAATCCCAAGGTGCCAGTGAGAGGGTGTGGTGACAGTAGAGCTTTTGCAAGTACAGTTTTATAGAAGAGCTCGTATTACTCATCTGGTGCCATTGTTTCCTGTGGGGTAACATCTAAGATAAGGATTTAACTCACTTCACCACTTCTCTCTTCTCTCCCTTTACTCCTTCCAAAATTTTCTAGTTAAGTTACATTTCACTTTTCTTTTGGTATCTTCAAACATTAAATAATATACAGAAAGCTTTACTTTTATTGGTTTAATCAAATTTATTTTGACTTCCTTTAACCCCCCACCCCCAGTTAACCTCTACTTCTCTTTCCTCCAACTTTATTCCCCTGTACTCCCAGTAAAAAATGTTTTGAGTGTAAAAAATAAAAAGGCACTATTAGTAATTACACTGAATAATAGGTATAATCAAATAAACTTTTGGTCATGCCGTGTAAATAGAGTTATATTCCTGCCAGATCTCTCCACTTGACTTGGAAAATAAAATTTTCTATGAAAAATGTAAGATCAAAATTGAATTGTATAATTTTCTCTCAATAAGTTAAGAAAAATATTGAAAGGAAGTGGACAAAAATGTTAGGATTATTTACTTCCAGATAGTGAGCAATGGACAATTTATTTTTCTTTTTAAAAAAAATTTAACTGAAGTATAGTTGATTTACAATGTTGTGTTAATTTCTGCTGTACAGCAAAGTGACTCAGTTAATATATACGTGTGTATATATGTATATACATAAAAGGATATATATGTATTCTTTTCCATTATGGTTTATCACAGGACATTGAATATAATTCCCTGCACTATACAGTAGGACTTTGTTGTCTATCCATCCTATTAATACTACTTTGCGTCTGCTAATCCCAAACTCCTCCCAGTCCTTCCCTCCCCCACGCCCTCTCCTCCTTGGCAGCCACAAGTCTGTTCTCTATGTCTGTGAGGGTTTCTGTTTCATAGATACGTTCATTTGTGTTGTATTTTATATTCCACATATAAGTGATACCATATGGTTTTTGTCTTTCTCTTTCTGACTTACTTTGGTTAGTATGATAATCTCTAGGTCCACCATGTTGCTGCAAATGGCATTATTTCATTCTTTTTTATGGCTGAGTGATATTTCATTTTATTTATACATATATATATGTATTTATACCACATCTTCTTTATCCATTCATCTGTCGTTGGACATTTAGGTTGTTTCCATGTCTTGACTATTGTAAATAGTGCTGCTGTGAACATAGGGGTGCATGAATTCTGAGTATATGCCCAGGAGTGGGATTGCTGTATCATATGGTAACTCTATTTTTAGTTTTTTGAGGAACCTCCCTACTGTTTTCTGTAATGGCTGTACCAATTTATATTCCCATAAACAGTGTAAGAGGGTTCCCTTTTCTCCATACCCTCTCCAACATTTATTTTTTGTAGACTTTTAAAAAACTTTATTTTATATTGGAGTATAGTTGATTAAAAGTTTTGTGATAGTTTCAGGTATACAGCAAAGTGATTCAGTTATACATATACACATATCTATTCTTTTTAAAATTGTTTTCCCATTTAGGTTGTTACATAATATTGAGCAGAGTTCCCTGTGCTGTACAGTAGGTCCTTGTTGGTTATCTGTTTTAAATATAGCAGTGTGTATGACATGTCAATCCCAAGCTCTCTAATTATCCCTTTCCCCCACCCTTCCCCTCTGGTAACCATAAGTTCATTCGCCAGGTGGGTGAGTCTGTTTCTGTTTTGTAAATAAGTTCATTTGTATCATTTCTTTTTAGATTTCTCATATAAGTTATATGGTATTTCTCTTTCTCTGACTTACTTCATTCAGTATGATGATCACTAGGTCCATCCTTGTTGCTGCAAATGGTGTTATTTCATTATTTTAAATGGCTGAGTAATATTCCATTGTATATATGTACCACATCTTCTTTATCCACTCCTCTGTCAATGGGTGCTTCCACGTCTTGGCTGTTGTTAACAGTGCTGCAGTGAACGTTGGGGGTGCACGTATCCCTTCGGACCATGTTTTTCTCTGGATATATGCCCAGAAGTGGGATTGCAAGATCATATGGTAGTTCTATTTTTAGTTTTATAAGGAATCTCCATACTGTTCTCCATAGTGGCTGTACCAGTTTACGTTCCCACCAACAGTATAGGAGGGTTCCCTTCTCTCCACACCCTCGCCAGCATTTATTGTTTGTGGATTTTTTGATGAGAGCTCTTTTGACTGGTGTGAGGTGATTTCTCATTGTAGTTTTGAGTTTGTAGACTTTTTAATGATGGCCATTCTGACTGGTGTGAGGTGGTACCTCATTGTAGTTTTGATTTGCATTTCTGTAATAATTAGCGATGAAGAGCATCTTTTCATGTGCCTATTGGCCATCTGTATGTCTTTTTTGCAGAAACGTCTATTTAGGTCTTCTGCCAATATTTTGATTGGATTGTCTATTTTTTTTTTATATTGAGTTGTATGAGCTGTTTGTATATTTTGGAAATTAAGCCCTTCTTGGTTGCATCATTTGCAAATATCTAATCCCAGTTTTTCTCTGTTCTGTTGTCTTTTCATTTTGTTTATGGTTTCCTTTGCTGTGCAAAAGTAATGGGCAGTTTTTATTTCCTGTTGTTCTGTTTTCTATGCTCTCCTAATTTTCTCCAGTATGCATGAGTTATTTTTAAACTAGGAAATCAAAGTTCCTGAAAACATTTTAAAAAGTAAAACCTTCCTTATAACCCACCTAAATGAACAAAAATTTTAACTAATTGTTTAGAAAACTTTGTCTATTCAGAAACCAAATATTTTCCCTAGCAACCCCTCACAGATTAAAAAAAAAAGCTAACAGGTCATTTATTTTTGAGCAAGTTGAAGACGGAGTCAAAACACATTGCCACTATTTAAGAGCATGTGGCAGGCAGTGAAAGGAAAAAGAAGCACAGGAATTTTTAAAGGAAATTTTGAACTCTCAGAACAGTGCTGCTCAAGTGTGGTCTGCAGACTGGCAGCTTCAGTGCTCCCTGAATCTTGTTAGAATATCAAATTCAGGAGCCCTCCATAGACACTGATTTCAATTCTCTGCTGGTGGGGCCCAGAAATCTGTGCACCAGTAAGTCCTCTAGGTGATTCTGAGGCATGCTGAAGTCTGAGAAGCACTGCTCCAGAGTTTTAAAAAAATGAACACAGGGCAACTCATGAATTCTATGCCATGCTAAATTGTCATTTGCTTGCAACGGTAACAGACAACCATCTCTTGTACAGATAGACCAGGAAAATAAATTTGTCATGATTATTTGAAAGAGGGAGAATTGAATGAAGAAAATCACTTTCACAGTTGATGTGAGAGCTGATAAGGGGAAATGAGACATTTCAAGATGAGCAATCGTATAGTCTGAAGTCAGGGAGCCAAATTCCCTCAGCTCCACCTTTCATTCTCAAGATTGCTTTGGCTATTCAGGGTCTTTTGTGTTTCCATACAAATTGTGAAAATTTTTGTTCTGGTTCTGTGAAAACTGCCAGTGGTAGTTTGATAGGGATTGCATTGAATCTGTAGATTGCTTTGGGTAATAGAGTCATTTTCACAATGTTGATTCTTCCAATCCAAGAACATGGTATATCTCTCCATCTATTTGTATCATCTTTAATTTCTTTCATCAGTGTCTTATAATTTTCTGCATACAGGTCTTTTGTCTCCTTAGGTAGGTTTATTCCTAAATATTTTATTCTGTTTGTTGCAATGGTAAATGGGAGTGTTTTCTTAATTTCACTTTCAGATTTTCCACTATTAGTATATAAGAATGCCAGAAATTTCTGTGCATTAATTTTGTATCCTACTTTATATAGATCAATGGAACAGGATAAAAAGCTCAGAGATAAACCCACACACATATGGTCACCGTATCTTTGATAAAGGAGACAAGAATATACAGTGGAGAAAAGACAGCCTCTTCAATAAGTGGTGCTAGGAAAACTGGACAGGTACATTTAAAAGTAT
>NC_041218.1:94950621-94974600 GCF_002837175.3 Physeter macrocephalus
CAAATGAAGCAACTGACAAAGGATTAATCTCCAAAATTTACAAGCAGCTCATGCAGCTCAATAACAAAAAAACAAACAACCCAATCCAAAAATGGGCAGAAGACCTAAATAGACATTTCTCCAAAGAAGATATACAGATTGCCAACAAAAACATATGAAAATATTCAACATCATTAATCATTAGAGAAATGCAAATCAAAACTACAATGAGATATATCATCTCACACTGGTCAGAATGGCCATCATTAAAAAATTTAGAAACAGTAAATGCTGGAGGGGGTGTGGAGAAAAGGGAACACTCTTGCACTGTTGGTGGGAATGTACATTGATACAGCCACTATGGAGAACAGTATGGAGGTTCCTTAAAAAACTACAAATAGAACTACCATACGACCCAGCAATCCCACTACTGGGCATATACCCTGAGAAAACCATAACAGGGTAAGGGGGGGTGGGTAGGCTGTGAGGAGATGAGAGAGTGGCATGGGCATATATACACTACCAAACATAAAGTGGATAGCTAGTGGGAAGCAGCCATGTAGCACAGGGAGATCAGCTAGGTGGTTTGTGACTGCCTAGAGGGGTGGGATAGGGAGGGTGGGAGGGAGGGAGGGAGATGCAGGAGGGAAGAGATATGGGAATATGTGTATATATATAATTGATTCACTTCGTTAGAAAGCAGAAACTAATACACCATTGTAAAGCAATTACACTCCAATAAAGATGTTAAAAAAAAAAAAAAGATGAGCAATAGCAAGAAACAACAGCAAGGCTCTCTGCTGTCAGAACAAAGGAAACCAGAGGCCAGAGTTACCGGAAGGAAATTAATCCTGGCAGACCTGTCTAGCAGGAATGGAGATACAGTAGCCCCATCTCCACCGAAAATCCTCAGTTTCACTTTCCACGGTTTCATTTACCTGCAGTCAACTGTAGTCTGAAAATAATGAATGAGAAGTTTCAATTTGTGAGTTGTTTTATTTATTTATTTTTATTTATTTTTTTGCGGTACGCGGGCCTCTCACTGTCGTGGCCTCTCCCGTTGCGGAGCACAGGCTCCGGACGCGCAGGCTCAGCGGCCATGGCTCACGGGCCCAGCCGCTCCGCGGCATGTGGGATCTTCCCGGACCGGGGCACGAACGCGTGTCCCCTGCATCGGCAGGCGGACTCTCAACCACTGCGCCACCAGGGAGGCCCAGTTGTTTTATTTTTATTTAATTGAAGTAGAGTTGATTAACAATATTGTGTTAGTTTCAGGTGTACAGCAAAGTGATTCAGATTTTATATATATATATATATATTTTTTTAATATATATAAATATATAAATATAAATGTTTATATTTATATATAAATATAAAATATATAAATGTGTATTCTATACATTTTACATTTATATTTATTATATATATTTTATATATATTCAAATATATATTCATATATTTTATGTATATATATAAATTCTTTTTCAGATTTTTATCCATTATAGGCTATTACAAGATATTGCATATAGTTCCTTGTGCTATACAGTAGGTCCTTGGTGTTTATTTTTTATATAGTACTACACCTCTGTTAATCCTAAGCTCTTAATTTATCCCCCTCTTTCCTCTTTGGTAACCAGTTTGTTTTCTATGTCTGTGAATCTGTTTGTTTTGTTCATTTGTATAATTTTGTTAGATTCCACATAGAAGTGATATCATATGATTTATCTTTCTCTGTTTGACTTACTTCACTTAGTATAATAATCTCTAGGTCCATCCATTTTGCTGCAAATGACATTATTTCATTCTTTTTTATGGCCGAGTAATATTCCATTGTATGTCTATATACCACATCTTCTTTATCCATTTATCTGTTGATGGACATTTCGGTTGCTTCCATGTCTTAGCTATTGTAAAAAGTGCTGCTATGAACATTGGGGTGCATGTATCTTTTTGAATTTCAGTTTTCATCTTTTCTGGATGTATGCCCATGAGTGATTGCTGAATCATATTGTAGATCTACTTTTAGTTTTTTAAGTAACCTCCATACTGTTCTCCATAGGGGTTGTACCAATTTATATTCGCATCAGCAGTGTAGAAGGGTTCCCTTTTCTCCACACCCTCTCCAGAATTTATTATTTATAGACTTTTAAAAAAAATTAATTTATTTTTGGCTGCGTTGGGTCTTTGTTGCATGTGGGCTTTCTCTAGTTGCGGTGAGAGGGGGCTACTCTTCCTTGCGGTGTGTGAGCTTCTTATCACGGTGGCTTTTCTTGTCATGGAGCGTGGGTTCTAGGTATGCAGCCTTCAGTAGTTGTGGCATGTGGGCTCAGTAGTTGTGGCTCACAGGCTCTAGAACGCAGGCTCAGTACTTGAGGCACACGGGCTTCGTTGCTCTGCGGCATGTGGGATCTTCCCAGACTAGGGCTTGAACCTGTGTCCCCTGCATTGGCAGGCAGATCCTTAACCACTGTGCCCCCAGAGAAGTCCCTCTTAGACTTTTTGATGATGGCCATTGACCATTGTGAGGTGATACCTCACTGTAGTTTTGATTTGCATTTCTCTAATAATTAGTGATTTGGAACATCTTTTCATGTGCCTGTTGGCCATCTGTATGTCTTCTTTGGAGAAATATCTGTTTCCACCCTCTTTTTCAATGGATTGTTTGGTTTTTTGATATTGAACTGTATGAGCTGTTTGCATATTAACAATTAGTAAGTTTTAAATTGCTTGCCGTTCTGAGTAGCATGTTGAAATCTCAGGCCATTTTGCTCAGTCCCACCCAGGACCTGAAACATCCCTTTGTGCAGGGTATCCCTCCCGATAGCCACTTTGTAGCCATCTGGGTTATCAGTCGACTACCCCAGTATGGTAGTGCTTGTGTTCAAGTGACCCTTACTTTACTTCACAATGGTTCCAAAGCACAAGAGTAGTGATGCTGACAATTGGGAAATGCCAAAGAGAAGCCGGAAAGTGCTTCCTTTAAGCGAAAAGTTGAAAGGTCTTGACTTAATAAGGAAAGAAGAGAAATTGTATGCCGAGGCTGCTAAGATCTATGTTAAGAATATATGTCCTAGTCATGAAATTGTGAAGAAGGAAAAAGAAATTCATGCTACTTTTACTGTCCCACCTCAAACTGCAAAAGCTATGGCCACAGTGAATGATAAGTACTTAGTTAAAATGGAAAAGGCATTAAATATGTACAGTAAGATATTCTGAGAGAGAGAAACCACATTTATATCTTTTATTATAGTATATTATTATAATTGTTTTATTTTATTATTAGTTGTTGTTAGTCTCTTACTGTGCCTAATTTACAAATTAAACTTTATCACAGGTACGTATGTATAGGAAAAAACATAGTATATATAGGGTTTTGTACTATCCCAATTTCAGGCACCCACTGGAGGTCTTGGAACGTACCCCCTGTAGATAAGGGGGCACTGCTGTATTCCTTGAGACTCATGGGGAGTTGGTGTCTGGGATGCTGAATGAGATGCACAGGGAAAGGGAGAAATACTCTCCTTCTCCCTCCATCCTTCCAGTTTCTTCCTTCATCTCCCATCGGCCAGACCTTGCTGAAAACCAGCTGACTCAAGAACCTGGGAAAACGTCTTTCACAGGGAAGTCCCTCTATGGCTCGGAACAAGTAGGAGAAGAGTGAGGAAGGAATCCGAGGGCCAGCAGGACTTTGCCCAGGACTGGTGCAAAGTCTTACTTCAATCCACCAAATGATAATGAGGCAGGAGATAGATGGGCCCCATGCTGAGCCGCTGGTGTTTGTCGCCTGTGGACAGATGCTCCAAGATGAAGATAATAGCAGGAGGATAATAGGAGAGGCTGGGCCCTGCCCAGATAAACGATAGAGACCACATAGTCCTCATTCTTGAGGTCAAGGAGACCTTCCCGACTGTACATGTACAGAAATGCTCCTTGGAGGTCAAAAAGGGAGTGATGTCAGCCTACCCATAGGCCTCTTTGCAGGAATCCATCTTGGCTAAGAGATATGCACGCACACAAGGGAGGACCCTGAGATAAACCAAATACAGACTCAGAGCCTGGAAAAGCAAGATGATTGGCCAGAGGAAACCCAGAAGAAATGCCCCATGTAAGTGATTAAAACTACCACAGGGGCGCAACTCTCTCTCTCTGAGCTGGCCCGTGTGTGCCTGTTCACATGTACTCTTTTTCCTCCTAATAAACATTTGTTTCACTACTTTCTATTTCTTTGTGGGAATTCATTTCTACAAAGCTGACAGGCCAGGGGCATTGTCACTGGCCACTGGTCCCTGGTGCTCTAGTGGCAAGGATTCAGTTCTCTCACTGCCGTGGCCTGACTTCAGTCTCTGGCTGGGAACCAAAATCCTGCTTTGAGCCACTGCAGGCCAAGGCCACCCGAGATACATAAATCAAAAGAACTAACAAACGGGGAAGTGGTATGACAAGAGGGCAGCTAGGCCTTTCTTTGTGGACTTTACGATCTATGCAGTCACGCTGAGCCTTGTGCTTAAAAGAGCAACACGTGGTTTGCATTCTGCTGTTGCCATCTTAAAATTCTTGATAATTTTGAACAAAGAGATCCCCCATTTTCATTTTTCACTCGGCCCTACAAATTATGGAGCTGGCCTTTAGACAGTAAACATTAAATTATTTAAATATAGAATCATTGTATTCATAATTCAGTGTGTAGATGCTATACCTACTTACAGAAAAGCCTCCATGATGTTAAAAATAGTAACAGTGATGGACAAAAATTCTAGTATATCCCAATAAAAACTTGGAGCTGATATCAGAAGGAAGTTTAAGTGGGTGAATTCCTTTTTCTTCCATGGGAGGAAGTAAATGGATTTTGTTTTGCTTATGAAGTTGGATGAAGTTGACTTGAAATATCCACATTCCCATATGTTACTTAACATTGAAATAAGGTCATTCTTAATAACTTACAAGATACCAAAGGGAGAAGAGTGAGATGAACTCAAAGAAAATAGGGGCCACATAGCAAAGATAGAAAATAGGAAAGCACAGTCACACAGACGTGACAGTGAAACTGTCTATAATAATAATACATGTGAGTACTATTTACTCAAGTATTGCATCACAAATTTCAACCAATGAATTAATGTCTGTAAGTGATACAATTAAAACAGGAGGGCTGCAGTTACTAATGTCTACAAGAGATACTCTTAAAACAAGAGGAATCAAAATTTTAAATAAAGAGATGGGAGAAATATGGCGGGCAAAAGCAAACAAAGTAAAACATGGGTCACGAGATTACTGTCAAGTTAGTCAAGCAAAGAGCATTAAAGACATGCCTAAGAGTCACTTTATATAAATGATGGGTAAAGAAATTGATAAGTTCATAAGTGCCGTTGAACCCACAGCATCAAAATATCATGCAAACAATTCTCTTTTACGGGAATAAAGTCACAGACCTACTAGAGAATGGACTTGAGGATGCGGGGAGGGGGAAGGGTAAGCTGGGACAAAGTGAGAGAGTGGCATGGATATATATACACTACCAAACGTAAAATAGCTAGCTAGTGGGAAGCAGCCGCATAGCACAGGGAGATCAGCTCGGTGCTTTGTGACCACCTAGAGGGGTGGGAGGGAGGGAGACGCAGAGGGAAGAGATATGGGGACATATGTATATGTATAACTGATTCACTTTGTTATAAAGCAGAAACTAACACACCATTGTAAAGCAATTATACTCCAATAAAGGTGTTAAAAAATATATATGTTTTTTCACGGATGGGCTTCCATGGTGCGGTGGTTAAGAATCCGCCTGCCAATGCAGGGGACACAGGTTCGCGCCCTGGTCCGGGAGGATCCCGTGTGCAGTGGAGCACCTCAGCCCGTGTGCCACAACTACTGAGCCCATGCACCACAACTACTGAAGCCTGCGTCCCTAGAGCGTGTGCTCCACAACAAGAGAAGCCACCACAATGAGAAGCCTGCTCGCCGCAACTAGAGAAAGACTGCGCGCAGCAACGAAGACCCAACGCAGCCAAAGATAAACTAAATAAATAAAAATAAAACTTAAAAAAATATATTCTCATGGAAAAGTTTATGAAAATGTAACATGTTGAAGCTAGACAATCCATTAAGTTACAAAGGGAATTCCATTCCAAGAGAGCTAAAATGTGGTAAGATTCCTAGTTACACCTTACCTTTTAGATATGCATCATCCATTACAATAGCCACTGGTCTGAGTGCAACACTGCAAGTATAAAATAAATACCAGCTTTCTAAGTCTTAGCATGGAAAAATATATAAATCACATGTTAATAATTTTTATGCTATATGTTGAAATCATAACCTTTTGGATATGTTGGGTTAAGTAAATTAATTTAATTGGGGTTTTTGCCTTTTCAGTGTGGCTACTGGAAAATTTTAAGTTGCCTATGTGGCTTGTGTTATATTCCATTGGATACTGCTCTTCTATATAATCATCTTTATTATTACAGTTTTGATATGTTTCATCTGATTTCTTTTAAAATCATTTTTGTTGAAGTATAGTTAACTTACAATGTTGTGTTAATTTCAGGTGTAAAGCAGTCATTCAGTTATACATATGTATATATTCTTTTTCAGATTCCTTTCCATTTTGGGTTATTATAAGATATTGAATATAGTTCCCTGTGCTATACAGTAGGTCCTTGTTGGTTGTCTATTTTATATATACTAATGTGTATATATTAATCCCAGACTCCTAATTTATCTCCCCCACCCTCCACTATTGCCTTTGGTAACCATAAGTTTGTTTTCTAAAATTTCTTTAATTTTGCTTTATTTTCATAGTAAATGCTTAGTTGAAGCTGAGGATTTGCTACTAGGTGTATCTGATGAATTCTGTCTTTTTGCAGTAGAATTAATTTATTCTTATCACTAGCACCAACCCATTTATGTTTCCATGTTTCAATTATTTTATAAAATAATAGGAAAAATACAATTTATATTTGGAAAAATAGTAACAGTAGCAAAAGTGGATTGCTGGCTGGTCGACAGGCCCCAGTACTGTGAAAAAATAACTCAGCTTTTGGGTCAACTCAAGTAGGCCACTCTGAATTCAGTACCTCAGAGCTGATGGAGAGGAATCGATAGTCATTTACAAATGTATACCAGTTCAACTTTTTTGAAAATCAAAGGTAAAAAGTCAAAAATTACCTTTAAGACCCAAACTGCTGAAAATGTAAAGAAAATGTGACAGAAACATAATCATAGAAAGAGATAAATCTCTTTTAGTCAGATAGATTATATAGACAAAAATTACACTATAGCTGAATACTTCAATTAATGTATATATATATTCTCTCCCTTATTTTGAAAATATATCTCCTTTAAGAAAACTATAAACGTATCTTCTGATTGGATCCAAAGATTCAACATTGTAGATATAGCACATCTTCCCAAATTTATCAGTGAATTAAATGCAGTTGCAAATAAAAAAGTTTATGTTTGTGATATGATCAAATAATTTAAAAGGTCATATAAAAGAATATGTAGCAGAATAGCTGGGAGAAATTCTAAAAAAAAAAAAAAATAATGAGGTCAGTTTGACCCTTGCACATGAAAATGCGTGCAGCTGTAGCAATTAAAATAGTACAGGTAAAGGACCAGACTACGAATGAATCACAGGAAATTGGTATGTGATAAGGATCATTAGTAATCAGTGTGGATATTCAGTCAATGGCTAACTACTTGGGAAAAATAAAGCTTAATTCCTACCTCAGTCCTTAAAGCAAACAAATTCAAAATGGTTCAAAATTTGTGTTATAAAAAATGAAATCATAATATATATAAATATTGATCTACATTATGTTACATTACTTTTATGGTTTGTGTTTTATGACTTGTTTACACTTATATCCTTAATCCTTTTTGGATCTAGTCTGTTCCAGTGATATAACTATTACTGTTATTATAGCTTGTGCATTTTAATATCTGCTAGGGACATTTTTCCTTCATTACTTTCTTTTCAAATATTTTCTAAATATTCTCTCATTTATTCTTCCATATTAATTTTAGAATTAATTTTTATCAAGTTTTATAAGTAATCTTGGGATTTCAATGGAAATTGTGCTAAATATACAGATTATTGTGGGAAGAATTGGTATCTTTTTTTAATTTAATTTTTATTTTATATTGGAGTATAGTTGATTTATGATGTTGTATTAGTTTCAGGTTGTACAGCAAAGTGATTCAGTTATAAATATACATATATCCATTCTTTTTCAGATTCTTTTCCCATACAGGTTATTACAGAATATTAAGTAGAGTTCCTGTGTTATACAGTAGATCCTTGTTGATTATCTATTTTATATATAATAGTGTGTATATGTTAATCCCAAACTCCTAATTTATCCCTCTCCTCCCCACCATCTTTTACCTTTGGTAATCATAAGTTTGTTTTCTAAGTCTGTGAGTCTGTTTCTGTTCGTTATCTATTTTAAATATAGCAGTGTGTACATGTCAATCCCAAACTCCCAAACTATCGCCCCCCTCCCTGCCCTTGGTAACCATAAATTCGTTCTCTAAGTCTGTGAGTCCGTTTCTGTTTTGTAAATAAGTTCATTTGTATTATTTCTTTTTAGATTCCACATATAAGTGATGTCATATGGTATTTGTCTTTCTCTGTCTGACTTCCTTCACTTAGTATGATAATCTCAGAGTCCATCCATGTTGCTACAAATGGCATTACTTCATTTTTTTTATAGCTGATTAATATTCTTTTGTATATATGTGCCACATCTTTATCCATTCCTCTGTCAGTGGACATTTAGGTAGCTTCCATGTCTTGGCTATTGTAAATAGTGCTGCAATGAACATTGCAGTGCATGTATCTTTTTGAATTATGGTTTTCTCCAGATATATGCCTAGGAGTGGGATTGTTGGATCATATGGTAGCTCTATTTTTAGTTTTTTAAGGAACCTCCATACTGTTCTCCAAAGTAGCAATTTACACTGCCACCAACAGTGCAAGAGGGTTCCCTTTTCTCCATACCCTCTCCAGCATTTATTGTTTGTAGATTTTTTGATGATGGCCACTCTGACTGGTGTGAGGTGATACTCATTGTAGTTTTGATTTGCATTTCTCTTCCTATTAGGTTTTGATTTTTCTAGTAATCAGGAAAAAGTAAGTATAGTAAATTTCACTGTGACGATTACCATGTTGGAGAGAAGTTCCAGTTCATAACGTGTTTCACCTGACCCAATTTCTGAAAGTTCGTTTCTGTATATGGTGTTAGAGAATGTTCTAATTGTATTCTTTTACATGTAGCTGTCCAGTTTTCCCAGCACCACTTATTGACGAGACTGTCTTTTCTCCATTGTATATCCTTGCCCCCTTTGTCATAGATTAACTGACCATAGGTGCATGGGTTTATCTCTAGGCTTTCTATCCTGTTCCACTGATCTATATTTCTGTTTTTGTGCCAGTACCATACTGTTTTGATTACTGTAGCTTTGTAGTACAGTGTGAAGTGAGGGAGTCTGATTCCTCCAGCTCCGGTCTTCTTTCTTAGGATGGCTTTGGCTATTCAGGGTTTTCCTTGTTTCCATACAAATTAAAATTTGTTCTAGTTCTGTGTGAAGTGCCGTTGGCATTTTGATAGGGATTACATTGAATCTATAGATTGCCTTAGGTAGTATAGTCATTTTGACAATATTGATTCTTCCAATCCAAGAACATGGTATATCTTTCCATCTGTTTGTGTCATCTTCGATTTCTTTCATCAGCATCTTATATTGGGTTGGCCAGAATATTCATTTGGGTTTTTCTGTAACATCGTATGGAAAAACCTGAATGAACTTTTTGGGCAACTCAGTAGTTTTCAGAAAAACAGGTCTTTTGACTCCTTAGGTAGGCTTATTCCTAGATATTTTATTCTTTTTGATGTCATGGTAAATGGGATTGTTTCTTTGATTTCTCTTTCTGATCTTTTGTTGTCAGTGTATAGGAATGCAAGAGATTTCTGTGTATCAATTTTGTATGCTGCAACTTCACTGAATTCATTGATGAGCTCTAGTAATTTTCTGGTAGCATCTTTAGGATTTTCTGTGTATAGTATCATGTCATCTGCAAACGGTGACAGTTTTATTTCTTTTCCAATTTGTATTCCTTTTATTTCTTTTTCTTCTTAGATTGCCATAGCTAGGACTTCCAAAACTATGTTTTATGAAAGTGGCAAGAGTGGACATTTTTGTCTTTTTCCTGATCTTAGAGGAAATGCTTTCAGCTTTTCACCATTGAGTGTTATGTTGGCTGTGAGTTTGTCATAACATATATGGTCTTTATTATGTTGAGGTAGGTTCTCTCTATGCCCACTTTCTGGAGAGTTTTTATCATAAATAGGTGTTGGATTTTGTCAGAAGGTTTTTCTGCATCTATTGAGATGATCATATGGTTCTTATTCTTTAATTTTGTTAATGTGGCATATCACACTGATGTGCGGATATTGAAAATTCTGTGCATCCCTGGTATAAATCCCACTTCATCATGGTGTATGATCCTTTTAATGTATTGTTGAATTTGGTTTGCTAGTATTTTATTGAGGATTTTTGTGTCTATGTTCATCAGTGACATTGGCCTGTAATTTTCTTTTTTTGTGGTATCTTTGTCTGATTCTGTATCAGGGTGATGGTGGCCTCATAGAATGAGTTTGGGAGTGTCCTTCCTCTACAGTATTTTGGAAGAGTTTTAGGAGGATAGGTGTGAGCTCTTCTCTAAATGTTTGATAGAATTTGCCTGTGAAACTGTCTGGTCCTGGACTTTTTGTTTGTTTGGAAGTTTTTAAATCACAGTTTCAATTTCAGTACTTGTGATTGGTCGGTTCCTATTTTCTGTTTCTTCCTGGTTCAGTTTTGGAATGTTGTACATTTCTGAGGATTCTTCCATTTCTTCTAGGTTGTCCATTTTATTGGCATATAGTTGCTTGTAGTAGTCTCTTATGATCCTTTGTATTTCTATGGTGTCTGTTGTAATTTCCCCTTTTTCACTTCTAATTTTATTGATTTGAGCCCTCTTCCTTTTTTTCTTGATGAATCTGGCTGAAGGTTTATCAATTTTGTTTATCTTTTCAAAGAACCAGCTTTTAGTTTCATTGAAATTTTCTATTATTTTCTTCATCTCTATTTTACTGATTTCTGCTCTCATCTTTATGATTTCTTTCTTCTAATTTTGGGTTTTGTTGTTGTTCTTTTCCCTAGTTGCTTTAGGTGTAAAGTTAAGTTGTTTAAAGTTAAGTTGTTTATTTGGGGTTTTTCTTGTTTCCTGAGGCAAGATAGTATTGCTATGAACTTTCCTCTTAGAACTGCTTTTGCTGCATCCCACTGGTTTGGGGTCATCATGTTATTTTCATTTGTCTCCAGATATTTTTTTATTTCTTCTTTGATCTCTTCAGTGATCCATTGGTTTAGTAGCATATTGTTTGGCCTCCATGTGTTTGCGTTTTCTTTCCAGTTTTTTTTTCTTGTAGTTGCTTTCTAATCTCATAGCGTTGTGGTTGGAAAAGATGCTTGATATGATTTCAGTTTTCTTAAATTTATTTAGGCTTGCTTTATGGCCCAGCATGTGATCTATCATGGAGAATGTTCTATGTGCATTTGAAACTAATGTGTATTCTGCTGCTTTCAGATTATGCTCTATAAATTTTCAGTAAGTCCATCTGGTCTAATGTGTCATTTAAGGTCTGTGTTTCCTTACTGATTTTCTCTCCAGGTGATTAGTCCCCCACTATTATTGTGTTACTGTCAATTTGTCTTTTTATGGCTATTAGCATTTGCCTTATATATTGAGGTGCTTTTATGTTGGGTGCATAAATATTTACAATTGTTACATCTTATTCTTGGATTGATCCCTTGATCATTATGTAGTGTCCTTCTTTGTCTCTGTAACAGTCTTTTTTTTTTTTTTTTTTTTTTTTTTTTTTTTTTTGTGGTATGCGGGCCTCCCTCTGTTGCGGCCTCTCCCGTTGCGGAGCACAGGCTCCGGACGCGCAGGCCCATTGGCCATGGCTCACGGGCCCAGCCGCTCCGCGGCACGTGGGATCCTCCCAGACCGGGGCGCGAACCCGGTTCCCCTGCATCGGCAGGCGGACGCGCAACCACTGCGCCACCAGGGAAGCCCCCAGTCTTTATTTTAAAGTCTATTTTGTCTGATACGAGTATTGTTACTCTAGCTTTCTTTTGATTTCTGTTTGCATGGAATACCTTTTTCCATACCCTCACTTTCAGTCTGTATGTGTCCCTAGATCTGAAGTGGGTCTCCTGTAGACAGCATATGTACGGGTCTTGTTCTTGTATCCATTCAGCCAGTCTATGCCTTTTGGTTGGAGCATTTAATCCGTTTACATTTAATAATTTAAGGTAATCATTGGTATGTATGTTCTTATTGCCATTCTGTTAATTGTTTTGGTAGGTGTTTTTTCTTCCTCTTTTTTCTCTCCTCTTGTGATTTGATGACTATCTTTATTTTTATTTTTTAATTTTGTTTGGCTGTGCCGGGTCTTACTTGCAGCATGCGGGATCTTCGTTGCCACATGCCGGATCTTTAAGTTGTAGCATGCAGGATCTTTAGTTGTGGCATGCAGGCTCTTAGTTGCAGCATGTGGGATCTAGTTCCCTGACCAGGGATCAAACTTGGGCCCCCTGCACTGGGAGCACAGAGTCTTAACCACTGGACCACCAGAGAAGTCCCAAATGACTATCTTTAGTGTTGTGTTTGGATGGCTTTTTCTTTTGTGTGTGTATCTACTGTAGATTTTTGATTTGACATCCCTATGAGGTTTTGGTATAGCAGTCTACATACATACAAGTTTGTTTTAAGTTGCTGGCTTCTTAATTTCAAATGCATTTCCAATATCCTGCATTTGTACTCTCCTCTTTTCACAGTTGATGGTTTTGATATCATGTTTGTGTGGATGATGTCCTTCCTTTACTGTATGTTTGCCTTTACCAGTGAGCTTTCCCATTCCTAATTTTCTTGTTTCTAGTTGTGGCCTTTTCTGCCTGGAGAAGTTCTTTTAGCATTTGTTGTAAAGCTGGTTTGGTGTTGCTGAATTCTCTTAGCTTTTGCTTGTCTGTAAAGCTTTTGATTTCTCCCTTGAATCTGAACAAAAGCCTTGCTGGGTAGAGTATCCTTGGTCATGGGTTTTTCCCTTTTATTACTTTAAATATATTGTGCCACTCCCTTCTAGCCTGCAGATTTTCTGCTGAAAAATCAGTTGATAACCTAACCTCATGGATATTCCCTTGCATGTTAATTTGTAGCTTTTCCCTTGTTGCTTCTAATATTTTCTCTTTGTCTTTAATTTTTGTCAGTTTGATTAATATGTGTGTCAGTGTGTTCCTTCTTGGTTTATCCTTTATTGGACTTTATGCACTTCCTAGATTTGAGTGTTTCCTTTCCCATGTTAGGGAAATTTTCAGCTATTGTCATCTCAAATATTTTCTCGGTCCCTTTCTCTTTTTCTTCTCCTTCTGGGATCTCTGTAATATGAATTTTGGTGCATTTAATATTGTCCCAGAGGTCTCTGAGACTGTCCTCATTTCTTTTCATTGTTTTTTCATTATTCTGTTCCACAATGGGGACAGTGGTGGCAATGATTTCCACCACTGTCTTCCAGCTCACTTAGTTGTTCTTCTGTCTCATTTAATATGCTATTGATTCCTTCTAGTGTATTTTTCATTTCAGTTATTGTTTGTTTGTTTGTTCTTTAAATCTTCTATCTTTTTGTTAAACATTTCTTGTATCTTCTCGGTCTGTGCCTCCATTCTTTTTCTGAGATCTTGGATCATCTTTACTATCATTACTCTGATTTCTTTTTTTTGTTATGATTTTTGGGTGCATTGGGTCTTCATTGCAGCACATGGGATCTTCATTGCAGCGTGCAGGATCTTCGTTGTGGTGTGCAGGTTCTTTGTTTTGGCACGTGGGCTTCTCTCTAGTTGTGGCACGTCAACTTCTCTCTAGTTGTGGCATGTGGGTTTTCTCTCTCTAGTTGTGGTGCGCCGGCTCCAGAGTGGGTGGGCTCTGTAGTTGTAGTGTGCAGACTCCAGAGTGCATGGACTCTAGTTTGTGGCACACGGGCTCTCTAGTTGAGGTGCGCAGTCTCAGTAGTGTGGCACACGGGCTTAGTTGCTCTGCGGCATGTGGGATCTTAGTTCCCGATCAGGGATCGAACCCACCTTCCCTGCTTTGGAAGGCAGATCCTTTACCACTGGACCACCAGGGAAGTCCCCTCATGTCTTTTTCAGGTAGATTGCCTATCTCCACTTCACTTAGTTCTTCTGGGGTTTTATCTTGCTCCTTCGCCTGGAACATATTTCTCATTTTTTCTGACTTCCTGTGTTTGTGTTCTCCTTTCTGCAGGCTGCAGGATTATAGGTCCTCTTGTTTCTGGTGCCTGCCCCATGGTGGGTGAGGTTGGTCCAGGGGCTTGTGCAGGCTTCCTGGTGGGATGGACTCGTGCCTGCTCACTGGTGGGTGGAGCTGCATCCTTTTCCTCTGGTGGGCAGGGCTGTGTCAAGGGGTGTGTTTAGAGGTGGTTGTGAGCTCAGTACAACATTAGGCAGTCTGTCCATTGATGGGTGGGGCTGTGCTCCCCATCTGCTCGTTGTTTGGCCTGAGGCGTCCCAGCATTGGAGCCTGCAGGCCTTTGGTTGGGGCCAGGTCTCAGTGCCAAAATGGCAACCTCCAAGAGACCTCACACTGGTCAGTATTCCCTGGTGCCTCTGCCACCTGTGTCCTTGTCCCCACAGTGAGCCACAGCCACCCCCCACCTCCCCAGGAGACCCTCCAGAACCCACAGGCAAGTCTAGCGCAGACTCCTGTGGAGTCACTGCTTTGTGTTGGGTCCCAGTGCATGTGAAATCTTATGTGTGCCCTGAAAGAGTGGAGTCTCTGTTTCCCTCAGTCCTGTAGAGCTCCTGCATGCAAGCCCCACTGGCCTTCAAACCCAAATGCTCTGGGGGCTCCTCTTCCTGATGCCTGACCTTCAGGCTAGGGAGGCTGACATGGGGCTCAGAACTCTCACTCCTGTGGGAGAACCTCTGCAATGTAATTATTTTCCAGTTTGTGGGTCACCCACCCAGTGGGTGTAAGATTTGATTATATCGTGAAAGCACCCCTCTTACTGTCTTGTCGTGGCTTCTTCTTTGTCTTTGGATTTAAAGTATCTTTTTGGTAGGTTCCGATCTTTGTTGTCGATGGTTCTTCAGCAGTTAGTTGTGATTTTGGTGTTTTCGTGACAGGAGGTGAGCTCAACTCCTTCTACTCCACCATCTTGTCCTGAATGGAGAGGCTGCTTTTAGTTTGGATGCTTGTTGCCTCTTTCCGCAGTGTGTGCTGGCTGTTGCTCCCTTTATATGGGGTATGTAGGTGCAGCGGTCTGTGTTCCCTCCTGCTATGGCAGGGGCAGCAACTGGCACCTGCCCACGGGTCTCCCGGCAGTGGTAGCAGCCCACGCGCTCCTGGGGCAGCACTTGGTGCCCACTCTTGGGCCCCGTAGCAGCAGCAGTGACCCACACACTCCTGGGCAGCAGGGGCAGCGGTTGGTGTCTGCTCCTGTGTCTCCCAGCAGTGGTGACGGCACATGCACTCCTACGATAGCAGGGGCAGTGACTGGCGCCCACTTGCATGTTTCCCAGCAGCGGCAGCAGCCCATGCACTCCCGGGACAAAGCGGGCAGTGACCAGAGCCCACTCATGGGTCTCTTAGCATTGGCGGTGGCCCGTGCCCGCCTCTGGAGCCCACGATGGAGGCGGTGGCTTGCACCCGCCCCTGGTGCTCACGTAGGTGGTGTCCTGTTGCCTGAGCGTGTGCATGGGGAAAGAAGCTCCTATGGTGGTCTCACCCCTCTCCTCATGCCCCCGCCCCCAACAATGGTGCCTTGCCTCTCTGGCAGGCCCAGACTTTTTCCCAGTGCACCCTCAGTTGCCACCGTCCAGTCTCTTCAGGCTGTCTCCACGCAGACGACCCTGGCCATCTCCCTGGCTGTGACTTCCGAAGCCTGAGCTTCAGCACCAAGCCTCCACCTGCCCTGGTGGATGAGCACCTCAGGCTGGGAAGGGCAGGGTGGGGGTACCAACAGTCCGTGCAGGTCACCCTCCATTTTGCCTTCTGCAGACTGGTTACTGCACTCTCCTTTGAGGCTCTGAAGTTCCCCCTCTGTCCAGGCTGATCTCCCTGCCCTTGAGGGTACTTCCCAGGATGTGGGAACCTTTCCTCCTTCACAGCTCCCTCCCTGGGGCGCAGGTCCCATCCTGATTCCTTTCTCTCTGTTTTTTTTTTTTCTTTCTTTTTCCTTTTGTCCTATCCAGTTATGTGGAGGTTTTCTTGCCCTTGCGGAATTCTGAGGTCTTGTGCCAGCGTTCAGTAGCTGTTCTGTGTGAATTGTCCCACTTGCAGATGTGTTTTTTATGTATTTGCGGGAGGAGGTGAGCTCCACATTCTACTTCTCTGCCACCTTGATTCCTTTCCCCCCAAGAATTCGTATCTGTAATTTTAAACCTTCTCATCCAGAAATCAGATGTTGTCTCTCCATTTGTTCAATTATTTGTGTGTCTCCATACGTTTGTTTTCTTCATATTGATCTTTTTATATTTCGTTTTTACATTTTGCTTCTAAGCATCTTACAGTTGAAGTCCCTATTATAGTTTCTTTTTTCTTGCAGCTTAGTTGCAGAGGTTTGAGTTAATCACGCTCATCAGTCTGTACAAGGCTTCATGCTCGCTTGTATTTTTCTGTTCATGCGGTTATTCATTAGTTATCAGTTGTTCTCCCATTGGGTGTGTGTATGTTTGATGAGACTAGGCTTTGCACACTTTGCAGTGTGCCTCTTTAGGGGTCATCAGATACCTCAGTGGTGAATTCCATGCGGGTGTGGAAACCCTTTCTCTGCAGGTCCCTTTTCCCCAGGATCTTGGCTCCTCGATTCCTAGCTGCCTTGGTAAACCTGAGCTCCAGTTAGGTCTCCCCATTCGAGTGAGACTGTGTCAACCCCTAGTTCACTGTTGGATTCTCTTGGACCTCTTTGCCCTGCACTGTGAATTAGTAAACACCCTGTGGATTAAAGCTTTGGAAGAGGTCCAGCTCACCTCTGAGAATTTCTTTCCTCTCTCCAAGGTCCTGACTACCTTGGTTGATCTCTGATACCTTCAAACAGGTTTGTTTTGTTTTCATGGGGGTGTTGTTATCTCCCAACTTTTATTGTTGGGCAGGCCAGGTATTAGCCACTCGGTCACAGCCAAGCGCAAGCCCCTCCAGTCATTAGCTTTTTTAAAAACTTAATTTATTTTATTTATTTATTTTTGGCTGTGTTGGGTCTTCTCTGTTCTGCGCAGGCTTTCTCTGGTGGCGAGCGGGGGCTACTCTTCATTGCAGTGCGTGGGCTTCTTATTGCTGTGGCTTCTCTTATCGTGGAGCACAGGCTCTAGGCACGCAGGCTTCAGTAGTTGTGGCATGCGGGCTCTAGAGCACAGGCTCGGTAGTTGTGGCGCACGGGTTTAGTCGCTCCGCGGCATGTGGGACCTTCCCGGACCAGGGCTCGAACCCGTGTCCTCTGCATTGGCAGGCGGATTCTTAACCACTGTGCCACCAGGGAAGCCCCAGTCATTAGCTTTTAATTAGTTAAGCTACACTGTGTCCTTTCACTCGAAGTCATGGTTGTGATCACATTTTTATCAATTGGGCAATTAAAATTAAGGAAATAAATTGTCCTGAAATGTGAAGGCCAGGTTATGTGCTCAAGATTGCATGACCAGGAAGACATCTGCTTTAACAATTTGGGATTTTGGAGACTATTTATTAATGGACAATCTAACATTGTGGAATAGGTCTCTACTCTCTTCTTTGACCAAATCCACTTTTTTCATGGTCCTAGCAGGTACCAAGGCTCAGATACTGATCTGAAACTCAAGATGTAGAAAGGACACATACTCTTTCACAAAATACACAGAAGATGTGCCTAGGGAATTATTAAGGCCGAGGAAAGGACTTAAGTATCTAATAGGTAATGAGATTCCCTCCGTTCTCTGAATCTGGAGGGATTCCTCTCTGTTCTGGCTGAACCTAGTGGAGCTGAATCACAGCTTCTGTCAGAAGCTGTGCTCAAGCCCCCAGGGTGTGGGTGGTAGGAAACCTGTTAAAATGAGTCCCGCTGGGGCCTGGGAAGAGAGAGGTTGGAGGGGGTCTCCCTGCTGAGTGTGATAGGTGGCCATGTGTGATCCTGAGGGTTTAGCATGAGCAAGTTTGCTGCAAATTGAACCTATTGTAACCTAATTTTAAGAACTAAGAAGACAAATTGGAGAAGTGTGTCCTCATCTTAGCGTGGCATAATCTGCATGGCTGGAATATTATTTGTTTAAAATAAACATAAACAAATATGTCTGTAATGTTATATAAACTGTTCTAAGTCAGGGATGCATCTTCCCTATTCCCTATTCCCTACGTGCCTAATTGGCTTTAGTGATCACGGGCTTCAGACAGGACCGTTCTGGGTTCTAACCAGACCATCTCATGGATGCATCTGATCAGCAGACTACAGCCTTTTTCAAGGTCTATCTTGGGAAGGCAGGCTTTCCCTTTCCACGGTGGGGGAACTACCCGAACGTGGAAAGGGTGTTCAGGAGATTTGGAGCACTTGTGAATGACAGATTCCCCTACAGATGAGGTCTCAGGGACAGAAAGCAGCAAAAACTGACTGCCTCTGATCTTAAAAGAAAAAGGAAAGCAAAGAAAATAAATCTTAGAAAAATACAGAAACACACAAGCCGTGGTACTTATCACCTGTTGAAGCGTTATTCCATGCCAAGCCCCTTAAAGCCTTACCACCACCCTTTGGGGTGGGCATTACCATGCTCAATTCAGAGAGGAACAAGCCGAGGCATTAAGAGGTGAAGCAGACTGTCCCAGGTCCCACTGGTGGTGTGTGGCAGAACCAGGATGATGCACAGGTATCCCCCTCTGAAACCTGGGCTTCTCACCAGCGTGCCAGGCTGTCTCTCCTTTTTGATGTGGAGCTCAGTGGCCAGAGGCTTTCACTGTTCAGTGCTGGTGTGTATAATTACGACAAAGTTAAATGGTGACTCTGACAAAAAAGGCCAGCAGATGTACCATGGATAGAAAGAGTTCCACTAAACGTGGAAATCTTTTTTTTAATTTTTGCACTTTCTAGAGAAAATTTAAATACATTTTAAAAATTCATGGATGTGGTTAACTTTTTGTGACAAATGATAGAATGTTCCACAGTTGTTCTATGAATGTACATGAGTTGTGGCATTTTATATAAATTACATTGCAGCCGAGATTCTCACAAATACGGGTAGGGAGGAGGTGACCATTTACTAGTGTCCATGGAAAATAGACCTTTATTTTTGACCTCAAGCACTGTTCCCTGTACAAAATTTCCTTCTGTGTGGATCAGAGTTAAGCAGCAAGCAGCACAGGAACCAGCTGGCAACAAGCCCGGGGTCTAAGATGGCACATGAACTAGGTGAACTTTCCCAGGCTTTGTGGAAAATCTGCCCATTAGAAGCTAAAATGTCCTATTGGTCCAATTTTAGAACTTTCCCTCTGAGTCTTTACAAAGGGCCAGAAATCTGGGGGGTGGCGAGTGTAAGGGGTTACAGGGGACTCTGTCTGACCCACAAGTGGAATGGCGCTCAGTCTGGCCTGTGTCCAGTGCTCGTTAGCCTCATGGCTTTTCTGGCCTCAGTTTTGTGGCCATTTTTGTCACTTTTCTGGCCTTGATTTTCCTCCACTGTTAAATAAAAGTTACTGTGACACAGATGTCTTCATTGCTGGGCCGTAGGGAATTTTAACACACTAATATGCTTTTTTAAAATACCCAAGGAGTGTGGGAGAGTTTGTAATATTTCTCAAACTTATCACACCACAAAGGCCCTTGTTTTCTGAGCTTGATGAGAGGTTGGTGTTCCACGGAACACTTTTGGGAAAGAGTGGGCCGCAGAGAGTTCTAAAGACTTAATTCTAATGTTCTACGTTTGTTCTGAAGGTGATAATGTCTCTCTCTTTTTTGTATTCAGAAACATTTATCTTGTCCTATAACATGGTGGGTCAACTTAGGTACAATAAGAAAAGCAGAACAGGAAGCAAAGGAAAACGTCCACTCATTCATTCAACAAACATGGGAGGTCCACTAAGAGCCATGTATTATGCCTGCTCTTGGTGTTAGATTGTAGAGACGGGAATCATCATTTGGAGGTCTGCTAGAGTAGTTGTTTGCCATCTGCGATTTCCAAGGAGTCCTGAGTGCCCAGTCTTTGAGACTGTGGATCCATTACACTGGGTTGAGTAGGAGAGACTGCCGTGATAATAACTCAACAGTTATTGTCACGATAAGACAGAACAGCCAGAAACGCTAAATAAAGCCAGGAAAACCGCTTACCTATTCAGGAAAACTGGAAAAATTTATCCCAAAGTGTTAATAGTGATTACCACTAGGTGTTGTAATTATGGGCAACTTCTGTGATTTTATTTTTTTTAACTCTTTTTAAAAAAATGAACATGTATACCTTTTGTAACAAGAGAAGAATAAATGAGCTGTATTTAGTGTTTTAAAAATCATGGCTAGGACATTGATCTAAGTGACAAATCCATTTCAGAATAATGAAGTTTCAAGGAAAAGTGGTAAATGATTTGATATTTCGTTTTTAAGCAGCGAGAAAAGAGCAGGGAGTTAAAATATTTGGTGCTCTCACCTGAAATCCTATAGGAGAGTTTACCAATGGTGAGTAAATGGAGAGCTTTCTCCCCAACACGGGGTGAACCCCCTAAAGGGACATATGCTCTCAGCCAGCCCTCCATGCCAGGAGGAAGATTCCCCAAGTTCTGTCCCGGCTCCCCCCCACCAGTGATGCCTGCTCTTCATCTTTCCTTAATATCTGAGTGTCCAGGTGAATGGCCAAAACAACTCACGTACCCATCTCAGGTGACCATCACTTCAGCTACCCACTGCCAAGGCCACACTGTAAACCTTGCAGTTAGTTACCTGGAATTACTCATCTCAGAAAACTGTAACTCAGGCACCCCGTTCTCTGACTGCAGTCTCCTTTCCTCCCAGCTGAGCACTCCTTCTTTCTCTTCTCTTTGGCTTCATCACAGCCTGCATATGTTTGGTCTTCCCCATCCTCAACTGTGCTCCAATCAAAACCATCTTGTCCCTCACATTGGCTCCAAGAGCGTATATCTCTCTGTTAATGTCCACCTCTCTACTTCACTCTCCCGGTCTCCAGCCTAACTACTGAGAAAGTCACACAGCCTCGCAGAGCAATGGGCACAGACTTGTGTTCTCTGACCTCAAGGGGACCCTCACACAGCCTCGCGTGGAAGCTCATCTTCCATTCTTTGACAGCGATGTGAAATCCTCACAACTTGAATATAGCCCCAAGCTCTCCTTTTCCCTACTCTGTTTAAAGCAAACAATGTCCTCTTCTCTTTTCCAAAGAAACTAGTGGTCATTGGGCAGAACTCCTTCACCTTCCTGCATCTCCCTCTACTGATTGATTTGTATCCCCCATCCTCACAGAGCACTGAGCTGAGCTTCCTGTGCTTTATAGCATGTTCCCACTAGCTATCTATTTTACACATGGCAGTGTATATATGTTAATTCTGATCTCCCAATTGGTCCCACCCTCCCCTTCCTGCCCCGGTGTCCACATGTCCATTCTCCGTGATGTCCTAGATGGGTGGGAGGGAGGTCTAAGAGGGAGGGGATATATGTATACATATAGCTGATTCACTCCATTGTATAGTAGAAACTAACACAACATTGTAAAGCAGTTATACTCCAATATAAAAAAAAAAAATCACGAGACTTGAAAGATGAAAAAGTTGTCTTTTCATCTCGTTTAAGAGGCAGGGGATATATGTATACATATAGCTGATTCACTCCATTGTATAGCAGAAACTAACACAACATTGTAAAGCAGTTATACTCCAATATAAAAAAAAAAATCACGAGACTTGAAAGATGAAAAAGTTGTCTTTTCATCTCGTTTATGGTTTCCTTTGCTGTGCAAAAGCTTTTAAGTTTCATTAGGTCCCATTTTTTATTTTTGTTTATATTTCCATCACTCTGGGAAGTGAGTCAAAAAAGATCTTGCCGTGGTTTATGTCAAAGAGTGTTTTTCGTATGTTTTCCTCTAAGAATTTTATAGTGTCCAATCTTACGTTTAGGATTTTAATCCACTTGGAGTTTATTTTTGTGTGTGGTGTTAGGAAGTGTTCTAATTTCATTCTTTTACATGTAGCTGTCCAGTTTTCCTAGGACCACTTACTGAAGAGACTGTCTTTTCTCCATTGTATGTTCTTGCCTCCTTTGTCGTAAATTAGGTGACCATACGTGCATGGGTTTATCTCTGGGCTTTCTATCCTGTACCATTGCTCTATATTTCTGTTTTTGTGCCAGTACCATACTGTCTCTTGATTACTGTAGCTTTGTAGTATATTTTGAAGTTGGGGAGCCTAATTCCTCCAACTCTGTTTTTCTTTCTCAAGATTGCTTTTGCTATTCAGGGTCTTCTGCGTTTCCATACAACTTGTAAAATTTTTGGTTCTAATTCTGTAAAGAATGCTGTTGGTAATTTGATAGGGATTGCATTGAATCTATAGATTGCTTTGGTTAGCATAGTCATTTTCACAGTGTTGATTCTTCCAATCCAAGAACATGGTATATTGCTCCATCTGTTTACGTCATCTTTAATTTCTTTTCTCAGTGTTTTATAGTTATCTGAGTACAGGTCTTTTGCCTCCTTAGGTAGATTTATTCCTAGGTATTTTATTGTCTTTGTTGTGATGGTAAATGGGATTGTTTCCTTAATTTCTCTTTCTAATCTTTCGTTGTTAGTGTATAGGAATGCAAGAGATTTCTGTAGATCATGTTTTTTATTCCTTAATTTGTTAATATAGTGTATCACATTGATTGATTTGTGTATATTGAAGAATCCTTGCATTCCTGGGATAAATCCAAGTTGATCATGTGTATGATCCTTTTAATGTGTCATTGGATTCTGTTAGCTAGTATTTTGTTGAGGATTTTTGCGTCTATGTTCATCAGTGATAGGTTCCAAGACAGCACTGCATTCTAGCTATAGGTGGCAACAGATGTATGGCAGGGAATCCAAATGTTTAATCCAGATGTTTAAACAGGAATGGAATTAAGGATCATCATTGCCTCAGGCACAAGGAACAGCTTACCTTTTGCCAGATTTCTTAAGACTTTCCCTGCTGCCTTTGCTTTTAGCTCCTTGAGTTTCTTTTCCTTCACCTTCTTTCTCTGCTTGAATGCCTTATCTTCCTCGTCCATCTCCTTGGCTTGCTTCTTGCGCTGCTTCAGGGGCTTCTATTTGCCCCCTTTGCAGCCCAACATGGTGCCTGCTGCCCCATCCCCAGACCCTGCCACCCTGCTTCCCTGGTGGTGCAGTGGTTAAGAATCTGCCTGCCAATGCAAGAGACATGGGTTTGAGCCCTGGTCTGGGAAGATCCCACATTCCATGGAGCAACTAAGCCCGTGCCCCACAACTGCTCAGGCTGTGGTCTAGAGCCCGTGAGCCACAACTACTGAACCCGAGCACCACAGTTACTGAAGCCCGTGCGCCTAGAACCCATGTTCAAGAGAAACCACCACAACGAGAAGCCCGCACACTGCAACGAAGAGTAGCCCCCACTGGCCACGACTAGAGAAAGCCCCCGCACAGCAATGAAGACTCAATGCAGCCAAAAATAAATAAATAAATAAATAATAAATTTTTTTAAAAAGTTCTCAACACAAGAAAAAACAATGTATAACTATGTGAAGTGATGTATATTTAAAAAGAATCTTTAGGATTTTCTATGTATAGTATCACATCATCTGCGAAAGTGACAGTTTTACTTCTTTTCCAATTTGTATTCTTTTTTTTTTTTTTTTTTTTTTGCAGTACGCGGGCCTCTCACTGCTGTGGCCTCTCCCGTTGCGGAGCACAGGCTCCGGACGCGCAGGC
>NC_041218.1:94975204-94975559 GCF_002837175.3 Physeter macrocephalus
TCTTTGTCTGGTTTTGGTAGCAGGGTGATGGTGGCCTTATAGAACAAATTTAGGAGTGTTCCTCCCTCTGAAATTTTTTGGAAGAGTTTGAGAAGGGTAGGTGTTAGCTCGTCTTTTGGAAGAGTTTGAGAAGGGTAGGTGTTAGCTCGTCTCTAAACGTTTAATAGAATTTATGTGTGAAGCCATCTGGTTCTGGACTTTTGTTTGTTGGAAGGTTTTTAATTACAGTTTCAATTTCATTACTTGTGATTTGTGTTTATATTTTATATTTTTTCCTGGTTCAGTCTTGGAAAGTTGTACCTTTCCAAGAATTTGTCCATTTCTTCCAGGTTGTCCATTTTATTGGCATATAGTT
>NC_041218.1:94975670-94988427 GCF_002837175.3 Physeter macrocephalus
CTGTTTATATTTTCTAATTCTTCCTGGTTCAGTCTTGGAAAATTGTTCCTTTCCAAGAATTTGTCCATTTCTTCGTGGTTGTCCATTTTATAGGCATATAGTTGTTTGTAGTAGTCTCTTATAATCTTTTGTAGTTCTGCGGGGTCAGTTGTGATTTCTCCTTTTTCATTTCTAATTTTATTGATTTGCGTCCTCTCCCTTTTTTTTCTTGATGAGTCTGGCTAAAGGTTTATCAATTTTGTTTACCTTCTCAAAGAACCATCTTTTAGTTTTATTGGTCTTTGCTACTGTTTTCTTTGTTCCTATTTCATTTATTTCTGCTCTGATGTTTATGATTTCTTTCCTTCTCCTGATTTGGGTTTTATTTTTTCTTCTTTCTCTATCTGTTTTAAGTGTAGGGTTAGATTGTTTATCTGAGATTTTTCTTATTTCTTGAGGTGAGATTGAATTGCTATATACTTGGTTCTTTTTTTTTTTTTTTTTTTTTTGTGGTATGCAGGCCTCCCTCTGCCGTGAGACGGGCCCCCAACCACTGCACCACCAGGGAAGCCCCAACCAATTTGTATTCTTTTTATATCTTTTTCTTCTCTGATTGCTGTGGCTAGGACTTCCTAAACTATGTTGAACGAACCCGCGCCCCCCGCATCGGCAGGCGGACCCCCAACCACTGTTTATATTTTCTAATTCTTCCTGGTTCAGTCTTGGAAAATTGTTCCTTTCCAAGAATTTGTCCATTTCTTCGTGGTTGTCCATTTTATAGGCATATAGTTGTTTGTAGTAGTCTCTTATAATCTTTTGTAGTTCTGCGGGGTCAGTTATGATTTCTCCTTTTTCATTTCTAATTTTATTGATTTGCGTCCTCTCCCTTTTTTTAGTTTTTCCCCATTGAGAATGATGTTTGCTGTGGGTTTGTCATATATGGCCTTTGTGTTGTTGAGGTAGGTTCCCTCTATGCCCATTATCTGGAAAGTTTTTTTTATCATAAATGGGTACTGAATTTTGTCAAAAGCTTTTTCTGCATCTATTGAGATCATGTTTTTTATTCCTTAATTTGTTAATATAGTGTATCACATTGATTGATTTGTGTATATTGAAGAATCCTTGCATTCCTGGGATAAATCCAAGTTGATCATGTGTATGATCCTTTTAATGTGTCATTGGATTCTGTTAGCTAGTATTTTGTTGAGGATTTTTGCGTCTATGTTCATCAGTGATATTGGTCTGTAATTTTCTTTTTTTGTAGTATCTTTGTCTGGTTGAGCTTCAACAGAACAGTCCAGATTGAGATTTGGCCTTTGAACACTGGCCTCCACTTCCCCTTTCCTTGAACAAATATACACCCATCTCAAGAATAAACAATAATGCTAAGACATAGAGTAGTCCAAATCCAGATTTAGCAATAAAGACACCAAAATATTTTGTCTTCAATATAATGTACATGTACAGGACATGATTTAAAGGATTGCCTTACCTATATAACTATGTAGAACCTACCTTTAGTTTCTCTGTCTGGAACATTTACATTTAAGATTCCTCATTGCTTTCAGAATTGCCCTAAGAAGAAAATATGCTTCAGAATATATTCAAAATCTAGCACGTCTCCCTGCCGATCACCTGATCCAGCCCCCTTCGTCTTTCATCTGGACCACTGCAGTAGCCTCCTAATTGGTTTCCCAACTTCCACAGTTGCCCCTCTTCAGTCTATTCTCAGCACAGCATCCAGAATGCTCAGGTTAAAATACAAATCGGATCAGGATGTTTCTTTGCTCAAAATCCTCTAATGTCTTCTCATTTTACTCAGGGAACAAGCCATGGTTACCTCCATAGGATCCTCCTCTTTATTTCTTTGACATCATTATACCCCCTGTAGGTCACTCTGCTCCAGCCAGATGGACTGTCTTGCTGTCCTCTGAACATACCAGATGCTTTCTTGCCTCAGGGATTTTTCATGCACTCTACCTGCAGTATGAAATCTTCCTGTCCCAGAAAGCTGCAAATTTCGATTCTTTATTTCCTTCAGGTTTTTTCTCAAATATTACTTCTTAGTGAGACCTTCTCCAATCACCTTATCACAATTACAGCCCTCCTATATTTCCTATCCCCTTTTCCACCCTAGTACTGATTACCGTCTCACTCATTCACTCACCAACTATATATATATATATATATATATATATATATATATCTTCGTTATTGTATAAATTGTTTGTCTGTTTCCTGACGCCATTACAATGCATATTTCATATGGAATTTTTATCTGATTGTATCATATTCAAATACCATTGCCTAGAACCTGGTACCTGGCACATAGTGGTTTCTTAATAAATATTGAATGAATGAATGAATGTATGACAGAGTGGTAGAACAGACATTGGTTAGGATCTGGAGACCTAGGTTTTAATTTTTGCCTTTGCCTGTGATAAGCTCTGTAACACTTATTACATTCTGTTTCTATATCTCTAGGTACTTATCAGTACAATGGGGATATAATGACTGTTTCACATGCCTCATTGACTTTTTTTTTTTTTTTTTTTTTTTGGTGGTATGAGGGCCTTCCTCTGTCGTGGCCTCTCCCGTTGCGGAGCACAGGCTCCGGACGCGCAGGCCCAGCGGCCATGGCTCACGGGCCCAGCCACTCCGCGGCATGTGGGATCCTCCCAGACCGGGGCGCGAACCCGGTTCCCCTGCATCGGCAGGCGGACGTGCAACCACTGCGCCACCAGGGAAGCCCCAATATACTTGGTTCTTAGAACTGCTTTTGCTGCGTCCCATAGCTTTTGGGTTATCGTGTTTTCGTTGTCATTTGTTTCTATGTATTCTTTTATTTTCTCTTTGATTTCTTCAGTGATCTCTTAGTTATATATTAGCACGCTGTTTAACCTCCATGTATTTGTGGTTTTTTTTTTTTTTTTTTTTTTACAGTTTTTTCCTGTAACTGATTTCTAATCTCATAGCGTTGTGGTCGGAAGAGATGCTTGATACAATTTCAGTTTTCTTAAATTTTCTGAGGCTTGATTTGTGATCCAAGATGTGATTTGTCCTGGAGAATGTTCCATGTGCACTTTAGAAGAAAGTGTATTCTGCCACTTTTGGGGGGAATGTCCTATAAATGTCAGTTAAATCTGTCTCATCTATTGTGTCATTTAAAGGTTTTGTTTCCCTATTTATTTTCTGTTTGGATAATCTGTCCATTGATGTAAGTTGGGTGTTAAAGTCCCCTACCATTATTGTGTTATTGTCAATTTCCCCTTTTATGGTTGTTAGCATTTGCCTTATGTATCTCTTGTAACGGTATTTTAAAGTCTGTTTTGTCTGATATGAATATTGCTACTCCAGCTTTCTTTTGATTTCCATTTGCATGGAATATCTTTTTCCATCCCCTCACTTTCAGTCTGTATGTGTCCCTAGGTCTGAAGTTGGTCTCTTGTAGACAGCATATACATGGATCTTGTTTTTGTATCCATTCAGCCAGTCTGTGTCTTTTATTTGGGGCATTTAATCCATTTACATTTAAGGTCATGATTGATATGTATGTTCCTATTACCATTCTCTTAATTATTTTAGGTTTGTTTTTGTGGGTCTTTTTCTTGCCTTGTGTTACCTGCCTAGAGAAGTTCCTTTAGCATTTGTTGTAAAGCTGGTTTGCTGGTGCTGGGTTCTCTTAGCTCTTGCTTGTCTGTAAAGCTTTCAATTTCTCTGTCAAATCTGAATGATATCCTTGCTGGGTAGAGTAATCTTGGTTGTAGGCTTTTCTCTTTCATCATTTTAAGTATATCCTGCCATTCCCTTCTGGCCTGCAGAGTTTCCACTGAAAAATCAGCAAATAACCTTATGGGGATTCCCTTGTATGTTATTTTTTGCTTTTCCCTTGCTGCTTTTAATATTTTTTATTTGAATTTAATTTTCGTTAGTTTGATTAATATGTATCTTGGTATGTTTCTATTAGGGTTTCTCCTGTATGGGACTCTCTGTACTGCATAGATTTGGGTGGCTATTTCCTTTCCCATGTTAGGGACGTTTTCATGATAATCTCTTTGAGTATTTTCTCAGACCCTTTCTTTTTCTCTTCCTTCTTCTGGGACCCCTATGATTCGAATGTTGGTGCATTTAGTGTTGCCCCAGAGGCCTCTGAGATTGTCTTCAATTCTTTTCATTCTTTTTTCTTTATTCTGCTCCTTGGCAGTTATTTCTCTCATTCTGGCTCACTTATTCCTTCTTCTGCCTCAGTTACTCTTGTTATTGATTCCGTCTAGTGTATTTTTCATTTCAGTTATTGTGTTGTTCATTTGTTTGTTCTTTAGTTCTTCTGGGTCTTTTTTAAACATGTATTGTATTTTGTTGATCTGTGCCTCCATTCTATTTCCAAGATTCTGGATCATCTTTACTATCATTACTATGAATTCTTTTTCAGGTAGGTTGCCAATTTCCTCTTCATTTATTTGGTCTTGTAGGTTTTTACCTTTCTCATTCATCTATAACATATTTTTTTGTCATCTCACTTTTTTGTTGTTGTTGGGGGGGATTGTGTTCCTGTTTTACTGGTTGTTTGGCCTGAGGAGTCCAACTCTGGAGTTTGTAGGCTTGTGGGTAGAGCCGGGTCTTGGTGCCGAGATGAGGACCTCCAGGAGACCTCACTCAGATGAATATTCCCTGGGGTCGAAGGTTCTCTGTTAGTCCAGTGGTTTGGACTTGGAGCTCCCACCACAGAAGCTCAGGGCTGACCCCCAGCTCGTGAACCAAGATCCCACAAGCCGAGCAGCGTGGGGGTGGGGGGAAAGGAGCAGAACAATAACAAAGAGTAAAAAAGAAAGTAAGATTAGAAAAGTAACAGGTATGTTAGAAAAAGATAAATAGATGAAACAACAACTGGAAGGTAAAACACAGCCACAGTAGTAAAAAAGAGGAAAAAAAAAAAGCCAGAAAAGGCCTTGGCTGTGGGAGGCTGGGCTTAGGCAGGGGCAGAGTTTAGGCAGTGGGCAGGGTCAAGGCTTAGGACACATGCAGCTGGAAAAGGCCCTGGGGGGATTGGAGGTGGGGCTTAGGCTCAGCATGCTCCAAGGCACCTCAGAGGGCAGAGGACCAGGCCCAGGCCCAGGACCCCAGCAGGCTCCCTGGGCCTGAGTGGGCTGGGGAAACAGAATGCATGCTCCCCTTGATCCTCTGATCCCGGAGGGTCCCTCCCTGTCCGCCTCTCCTCTACTCCCCACCCCCCTACCCCTAAGACCAATCCAGCTGGACGGGGCCTTGGAAGGCGAAGGACCCAGCCCAGGAGCCCAGAAGACTTCCTGGGGACCAGGTGGGTGGGGGAAATGCTAGCCGCATTCCCCACTGATCCTCCGAACCCCCAAGCATCCCTCCAGGCGTGGAAACCCCTCCCCTCCCCCCCCAGCCACCTCTCAGGGGCGCCAGTCTTGTCCAGTCTCCACTTCTCCCCCCCCCAACTCTCTCCCACATCCTACCTGGTCGCTTGGGGGTTCCTCCCATCCCCTTGGATGTTGAGGTCCCCCACCAGCATCTGGTAGGTGCCCTAGTTGTGGGGAGACATGAACTCCACATCCTCCCACTCCACCATCTTCAACATGGTGAGTTTGAAGTGACTGGGCAAAGTAGATCTATCTAGTAGGTGTTTGGATATGTGAGTCTAAAGTTTCAGAGAGCTCTCTGGGCTAAAAGCATGAATTAAAGCATGGAATTTAGAGCAACTGGCCAATAAAAGATGATCATTGAAGCTACAAGAGTGATTGCCCAGAGATGGAGTTTAGAGAGAGACAAGGGGTCCAAGGTGGAGGAACCCCTCAGATGCCACACCTTCTATGCAGCTTGGGAGCCATTCATGCCAGGAATAGTTTCTAAATGTGATAGGAACTAACGTATTGAGCAGTAACTATGTGCTGCTCATCACTCTAAATGCTTCATAACCCTCACGACAACTCTAAGAGGATATTATTAACATCCCCGTTTTACAGAGAAGGAAACTGTGGTTCACAGAGTTTGTGAAACTTTGGAAAAGTTGCAGCTAAGCAAATAATGGGACCATGTCAGGACATTCTAAAATGTCATTGTTTAACCATATCCTGTATTAGAACTTCTTCTCGACAGTGAGCGGAGAGATGATATGAGAGGTCAGGAGAGTTCGTATTTTGTGTGATAAGAGTTTTGTGAAAAAACGTTTTATAATTGCTTATAAGGATTTATTTGCCTAACAACCTTGTTGATCTACCAACTACAACGGGTGACAAAATTATTCTTTAAATTGCTTACAAATTTATTCAGTAACTGTTGAGTTCTTTGTTGTGTCAGGTCTGATTCCCAATAGCAGGAATGCAAAGAAGGGTGAAAGATAGCCCCGGATTTCCAGGGGCTCACTACTTTGTGAGGGATACAGCTGGAAAAGCTTATAGCAGTGGGGAAAGGGACGTCAAAGAAGTTGCTAGAAGACAGTCCTGTATTTGGGCTTTGGAGCCAGGCAGATTGAGCCTTCGTTGCTTCATCCAAAAAAGGGGGTTACTAAGAGTCTCATTGGGACACTGCAGTGATTACATGAGATGGTGCACTTGGACTCCCCAGGCATTGCCTGGTACAGAACTGGCAATCCATGAGTGGTAGCTGGTGCTTTATGAAGATGATTAAAATAGTTACTATCATCCACCAACTCTTCTTAGCGTAAAGTAGCTTTCTTGGAAGAGGTGATGCTTAGAATGATGCTGAAAAGCGGGAGGAGTTTCACCAAGCAAAATCGGAGGCTAGGTCGTTCTAAACATCACGGACAAAATTGACAGAAGTGCAAAAATGAGAGAGACTATTCCACGTACAAGGAATGTGCTTGGAGCGCAGGGAGTTGCAGAGAGGTGGGAGGGTGGCCCAATCATGAAAAAAATTGCTAAGGAATTTGGATTTTTATTCTTCAAATCAGTGGACCCCAAAGTAAGGTGCATGATCTTTTGGAAGTTAACCAAAATGATTCACTGGTTTGCTGGAAAATAAAATTAGAATTTCTGTAAGGATTTTAAAAATTTCATCCTTTAAAATTTTTACTTTTTGCTTTTTTTTTTTTTTTTTTAGTTTTCATAGGTAAAGTTTTATTGGAACATAGTCATGCTCATTCAGTTATGTTTTCTCTGTGGCTGCTTTTGTACTACAGTTGCAGAATTGAGTAATTGTGACAAACTGTATGATCCACGAAGCCTAAAGTATTTACTTTTTTACAACTTTTTGCATGTTTTAAGGTGAATGTACTGGTTTTGTATAGTAGTAGTACATTTATGTATAGTAGTAGATTTATAAATAGACATTGGGGTGAGCTCTAAAAAATTTTATACAGATGGGGTATGTGAACAAAAATATTATGGGAAGCTACTGAGGGTTCTAAGCAGGAAACTGGTGTGGATAACGCTCGATTTCTGATGGATTTTTTTGATTACAGGAGGAGCACAGATAGAATGTGGCAGACATGAAGGCAAGGCCAGTAAGAGGGGTTGCAATAGCCCAAATAGTGTTTCCAAATTCCCAATGGGTTAGTCTTGGGCAGTTGTGAACAAGAAAGTGGAATTCCTGGGAATTATCGTGAATTCCCCAAATCATAAACTATTCAGTATTTTTCAAAAAATTCTATTTATGTTTTTAAATCATAATGAGTGACCGTGATAATAAATGGTAAATCATTTTTCTGTGATGTGGTTATATATTTAAAGTTTCACTTTTATGCTAAAAATGATACAATAGTAAATGAACAGTTTTTCTATTGCCAACTAATCTATTATGACAAGATGATATATTTCAATAACATGTAAAAATGATCCCTACCTGATATAGACATCTGATAATAAAAACATTATAAGATGGGAATATTAAAACAAAATAAATGCCAGATGAAAATCACTTAAACAACTTGAAATGCCATATTTAATATCTAACAGTTATCCATTCTTAAAATGGAAATTTTAAACATACAAAATACCATTGCCCTATCCTGTAGCTTTGATCTTTGTTTCATGACAGATATCCCGGATGTAGAAAAATTTCTTTCTTTTCACACTGACACTGGGCTGAATTGTTAAGAGTGCATCCAAAAGCATCTTCAAGTTGGGCATCAGGGTAGTTGCTGCTTCACATGAGCTTATTCCTTTTTACCAATGACACTATTTTGATTACTTGCCCTGATATGTGCTTTGCTGGCAAAATTTATAATCTGTGTTGCTTTGCTAATTCAGATATCTATCAGTTTCTAATTTCCCATTGGGAAAATTCGTATCTTTTTCTCTTTGTGTTTCTTCTATTAAAGTATTTACAAAGAACTGTAGCCTATATGTTCACTGGAAAACAGTGAAGGTGATTGGGTAGTATTCATACAACAAATATCTGGATCTCTTAGCAAGGTTAACACACTAACAGAATCATATGTTGAAATTGCCAATTTAAGAATTAATTTTGCTTCTAAAATGTGTTATTTCTTGGAATCCCACTCATAGGATTTATAAGAAGTATACCATGTGTCTAAGTTTATAATTTATTTGTTTTGTTTGCAAGAATGACTCATTGTTAGCAGCAGACAGGACCACAAACACATGTTTGTAATGTGGCCCCAACTACAAGCAGGGCCATCTCATTAGATGGTGAATTCCCCTCCTCCAGCCTCCAGTCCTGGTTCCTGAAAATGCTGACCTTGGTTTTTGATTCTCAGGTCAGGGTTTCTGCCCTTGATGCCAGTGGAGTCCCTTGAAACAGTAACATCTCTGTGTTGACTGTTAAGCTTTAATCATCATAGAATTATAATACTTTTTCCATTTTCCCAGTTTCTTGACTGATTTTTCTCAGGATTTGCAAAAACCTAAAGAAATTTCGCAGTCAATACTAAGAAGGAATTCCTGCATGAGAACATGGACTGCAACAGCCGTAGTGGGTTGGAGAGTAGGGCTGGATTCGAACATTCTTTTGGAGGTAGAGACAAGAACATTTAGCATCTGCTAAGAGATGTGAAGAATAAGTGAGAGACTGTTCTAGAATGGCTAAAATAATAATTTATTTCTGTACAGACAGGGCTGTCTATCCTAGGCAGTGCTCAAGAGGAATGTGATTAATGTTCTGATTATATAGTTCTGTGTAACTAATCATCCTAAAAGTTGCTAGCTCTCATGAGGCAAATGCAAATCATAAACCACAATGAGATACCACTTCACATCCATTAGGGTGGCTATCATAAAACAAATAAATAAAAACAGAAAATAACAAGTGTTGGCAAGGACGTGGAGAAATTGGAACACGTGCATTGTTGGTAGAAATGTAAAATGGTACAGCCACTGAGGATAACAGTGTGGCAGTTCCTCAAAAAACTAAACATTGGTTTAGCCTCTGATCCAGAAACTCTACTTCTAGATAGATATCTAAAAGATTTAAAGCAGGGACTTGACCAGATATTTGTACACCAGTGTTCATAGCAGCATTATGCTTAATAGCCAAAAGGTGGAAACAGCACACATGTCCACTGACAGATGACTGGGTAAACAAAATGCAGTATATACACACAGTGGAAAAGAATTCAGTCTTAAAAAGTTTGTCTGACAACCTAGACAAACTGAGGACACTATGATAAGTGAAACAAGCTAGTCACAAAAAGGACAAAAGCTGTATGATTCTACTTGTATGAGGTACCTAGAAGAGTCAGATTCATAGACACAGAAAGTAATATGGTGGTTGCCAGAGGCTGGAGGGAGGGAGAAATGGGGAGTTAGGTTTAATGGGTATAGAGTTTCAAATGGGAAGATGAAAAAGTTCTGGAGAGGGGTGGTGGGTGATAGTTGCCCAACAATGGCAATGTACTTAGCCACAGAATTGTACACTTTAATTAAAAAGGGTTAAAATGTACTCTCACCAGCAGTGTTTTATTTTAATTAAAAATTTTTTTGATTGAAGTATAGTTGATTTACAGTTTTAATTTCTGCTGTACAGCAAAGGGATTCAGTTATACATATATATACATTATTTTTTAAAATATTCTTTTCCATTATGATTTATCACAGGATATTAAATATAGTTCCCTGTGTTATATGGAAGGACCTTGTTGTTTATGCATTCTATATGTAATAGTTGGAATCTGCTAACCCCAAACTCCCACTTCTTCCCTCCCCCATCCCCCTTGCCCTTAGAAACCACCAGTCTGTTCTCTATGTCTCTGAGTCTGTTCCTGTTTCATAAATAAGTTCATTTGTGTAATATTTTGGATTCCACATAAAAGTGATAGCATATATTTGTCTTTCTCTGATTTATTTCACTTAGTACGTTAACCTCTAGGTCCATCCATGTTGCTGCAAATGGCATTATTTCGTTCCTTTTTATGGCTGAGTAGTATCCTATTGTGTATATGTACCACATCTTCTTTATCCATTCATCTGTCGATGGACATTTAGGTTTTTTCCATGTCTTGGCTCTTGTGAACAGTGCCAAACCAAATCTACTGATTTGGAAAGGTCAGGAAAGCCTTTTGCAATCTAGAGATATTATGTTTATGACCCTCATACAAAAAAGAATTAGAGTAAACTGCTGTTGTTGATCAGGGTCAGGACCCAGCAATGAGCTGTACCTCATGGCTCCATCATTCCCTGGTGATGAAGAGGGGTTTAGAGCTGTGGCTTCTGTTCCTGGTGTGGCTTTCCTCTAGAGTGCTGGAGGGGGACGTCTGCCCCAGGCTGGCCGTGCAGGCTGGGCAAGCCACTTCCTACTCTGGAACAAGGGGAGGGGACCCCTCCCAAGTCCCTCCCAAGTCCCTCCCAGCTCATCTTGTACCTTTCCAAGGGACAGGCCACTGTGTGGTGGTGGAGAGGGAGGCCTCTAGCCTTACCTGGATTCAAACCAGCTGGGTGACCTTGGCAGCATTCCTTAACCACTCTGCTTCCCTGGTCTCACCTTTAATAATAGGATAGTTGTGAAGTTTAAGTGACAAACATATATGTAATGCTTAACAGTGTGTTTGACATAATAATTGTTTAAGAAGTATAATTATTGAAGACACACAAGAAGATGGCGGAAGAGTAAGATGCAGAGATCACCTTCCTCCCCACAGATACATCAGAAATACATCTACACGAGGAACTGCTCCTATAGAACACCTACTGAACGCTGGCAGAAGACCTCAGACCTCCCAAAAGGCAAGAAACTCCCCACGTACCTGGGTAGGGCAAAAGAAAAAAAAAGAAAAAACAGAGACAAAAGGGAGCTGTGAAGGAGGAAAGGTTTCCACACACTAGAAGCCCCTTTGCAGGTGGAGACTGTGGGTGGCGGAGGGGGGAGCTTCGGAGCCAGGGAGGAGAGCACAGCAACAGGGTGCGGGGGGCAAAGCGGAGAGATTCCCGCACGGAGGATCAGTGCTGACCAGCACTCACCAGCCCGAGAAGCTTGTCTGCTCACCTGCCGGGGTGGGCGGGGGCTGGGAGCTGAGCCTCGGGCTTCGGTTGGATCCCAGGGAGAGGACTGGGGTTGGCGGCGTGAACACAGCCTGAAGGGGTTAGTGCACCACGGCTAGCTGGGAGTCCAGGAGAAGTCTGGAGCTGCCGAAGAGACAAGAGACTTTTTCTTCCCTCTGTTTCCTGGTGTGCAAGGAGAGGGGAATAAGAGCACGCTTAAAGGAGCTCCAGAGACGGGCGTGAGCCGCGGCTATCAGCATGGACCGCAGAGACGGGCATGAGATGCTAAGCCCGCTGCTGCCGCCACCAAGAAGCCTGTGTGCGAGCACAGGTCACTCTCCACACCTCCCCTCGCGGGAGCCTGTGCAGCCCGCCGCTGCCAGAGTCCCGCGATCCAGGGACAACTTTCCTGGGAGAATTCACGGTGTGCCTCAGGTTGGTGCAACGTCACACCGGCCTCTGCCACCGCAGGCTCACCCTGCATCCCTACCCCTCCCTCCCCCCGGCCTGAGTGAGCCAGAGCCCCCAAATCAACTGCTCCTTTAACCCTGTCCTGTCTGAGTGAAGAACAGAGGCCCTCAGGCGACCTAAATGCAGAGGCAGGGCCAAATCCAAAGCTGAACCCTGGGAGCTGTGCGAACAAAGAAGAGAAAGGGAAATCTCTCCCAGCAGCCTCAGGAGCAGCGGATTAAATCTCCACAGTCAACTTGATGTACCCTGCATCTGTGGAATACCTGAATAGACAACAAATCATCCCAAATTGAAGAGGAGAACTTTGGGAGCAAGATAATATTATTTTTTCCCCTTTTCCTCTTTTTGTGAGTGTGCATGTGTATACTTCTGTGTGAGATTTTGTCTGTATAGCTTTCCTTTCACCATTTGTTCTAGGATTCTGTCCGTCCTTTTTTTTTTTTTTCTTTTTTTCTCTTTTACTTTTTTACTTTCTAAAATTTTAATCATAATTATTTTTTACTTTTTATTTTAATAACTTTATTTTATCCTACTTTATTTTTTAATTTTTTTTTGCAGTACGTGGGCCTCTCACTGTTGTGGCCTCTCCCGTTGCGGAGCACAGGCTCCAGATGCACAGGCTCAGTGGCCATGGCTCACAGGCCTAGCCACTCCACGGCATGTGGGATCTTCCCGAACCAGGGCACGAACCCGTGTCCCCTGCATCGGCAGGCGGACTCTCAACCACTGTGCCACCAGGAAAGCCCTATCCTACTTTATTTTATTTTATTTTTATTTTTATTTTATTTTATTTTATTTTATTTTTAATTTTACTTTATTTTATTTTTTTCTCCCTCCCTCCCTCCCTGCCTTCTTTCTTTCTTCCTTCTTTCTCCCTTTTCTTCTGTGAC
>NC_041218.1:94995943-94996800 GCF_002837175.3 Physeter macrocephalus
TTTTATTTTATTTTTATTTTTATTTTATTTTATTTTATTTTATTTTTAATTTTACTTTATTTTATTTTTTTCTCCCTCCCTCCCTCCCTTCCTTCTTTCTCCCTTTTATTCTGAGACATGTGGATGAAAGGCTCTTGGTGCTCCAGCCAGGAGTCAGTGCTGTGCCTCTGAGGTGGGAGAGTCAACTTCAGGACACTGGTCCACAAGAGACCGCCCAGCTCCACTTAATATCAAATGGCAAAAATCTCCCAGAGATCTCCATCTCAACACCAAGATCCAGCTTCACTCAATGACCAGCAAGCTACAGTACTGGACACCCTCAGGAAAGCCCTATCCTACTTTATTTTATTTTTTTATTTTTATTTTATTTTATTTTATTTTATTTTTAATTTTACTTTATTTTATTTTTTCCTCCCTCCCTCCCTCCCTTCCTTCTTTCTTTCTTCCTTCTTTCTCCCTTTTATTCTGAGACATGTGGATGAAAGGCTCTTGGTGCTCCAGCCAGGAGTCAGTGCTGTGCCTCTGAGGTGGGAGAGTCAACTTCAGGACACTGGTCCACAAGAGACTGCCCAGCTCCACTTAATATCAAATGGCAAAAATCTCCCAGAGATCTCCATCTCAACACCAAGATCCAGCTTCACTCAATGACCAGCAAGCTACAGTACTGGACACCCTATGCCAAACAACTAGCAAGACAGGAACACAACCCCATCCATTAGCAAAGAGGCTGCCTAAAATCATAATAAGGCCACAGACACCCAAAACACACCACCAGACATGGACCTGCCCACCAGAAAGACAAGATCCAGCCCCATCCACCAGAACACAGGCACTAGTCCCCTCCACCAGGAGGCCTA
>NC_041218.1:94997593-94998049 GCF_002837175.3 Physeter macrocephalus
CTACAATCAAGATTACTCTACCCAGCAAGGATCTCATTCAGATTTGATGGAGAAATTAAAACCTTTACAGACAAGCAAAAGCTGAGAGAGTTCAGCACCACCAAACCAGCTTTACAACAAATGCTAAAGGAACTTCTCTAGGCAAGAAACACAAGAGAAGGAAAAGACCTACAAGAACAAACACAAAACAATTAAGTAAATGGGAATAGGAACTTACATATCAATAATTACCTTAAATGTAAAAGGATTAAATGCTCCCACCAAAAGACACAGACTTTCTGAATGGATACAAAAACAAGACCCATATATCTGCTGTCTACAAGAGACCCACTTCAGACCTAGGGACACATACAGACTGAAAGTGAGGGGATGGAAAAAGATATTCCATGCAAATGGAAATCAGAAGAAAGCTGGAGTAGCAATTCTCATATCAGACAAAATAGACTTCAAAATAAA
>NC_041218.1:94998543-94999218 GCF_002837175.3 Physeter macrocephalus
TACTTAATAACCAAGAGATCACTGAAGAAATCAAAGAGGAAATAAAAAAATACCTAGAAACAAATGACAATGAAAACACGACAACCCAAAACCTATGGGATGCAGCAAAAGCAGTTCTAAGAGGGAAGTTTATAGAAATACAATCCTACCTTAAGAAACAGGAAGCATCTCAAATAAACAACCTAACCATGAACCTAAAGCAATTAGAGAAAGGAGAACAAAAAAACTCCAAAGTTGGCAGAAGGAAAGAAATCATAAAGATCAGATCAGAAATAAATGAAAAAGAAATGAAGGAAACAATAGCAAAGATCAATAAAACTAAAAGCTGGTTCTTTGAGAAGATAAACAAAATTGATAAACCATTAGCCAGACTCATCAAGAAAAAAAAGGGAGAAGACTCAAATCAATAGAATTAGAAATGAAAAAGGAGAAGTAACAACTGACAGTGCAGAAATACAAAGGATCATGAGAGATTACTACAAGCAACTCTATGCCAATAAAATGGACAACCTGGAAGAAATGGACAAATTCTTAGAACCGGCCGAGACTGAACCAGGAAGAAATAGAAAATATGAACAGACCTATTCACAAACACTGAAATTGAAACTGTGATTAAAAATCTTCAAACAAAAGCCCAGGACCAGATGGCTTCACAGGCGAATTCTATCAAACATT
>NC_041218.1:94999421-94999896 GCF_002837175.3 Physeter macrocephalus
CAGAGGGAGAAACACTCCCAAATTCATTCTACGAAGCCACCATCACCCTGATACCAAAACCAGACAAAGATATCACACAAAAAAAGAAAATTATAGAACAATATCACTGATGCAACATAGATGCAAAAATCCTGAACAAAATACTAGCAAACAGAATCCAACAGCACATTAAAAGTATTATACACCATGATCAAGTGGGGTTTATTCCAGGAATGCAAGGATTCTTCAATATACGCAAATCAATCAGCATGATACACCATATTAACAAATTGAAGGAGAAAAACCATATGATCTCAATAGCTGCAGAGAAAGCTTTTGACAAAATTCAACACTCATTTATGATAAAAACCTGCAGAAAGTAGGCATAGAGGGAACTTTCCTCAACATAATAAAGGCCATATATGACAAACCCACAGCCAACATCCTCCTCAATGGTGAAAAACTGAAACCATTTCCACTAAGATCAGGAACAAGA
>NC_041218.1:95000322-95036129 GCF_002837175.3 Physeter macrocephalus
TGGCATTTTTCACAGAAGTAGAACAAAAAATTTCACAATTTGTATGGAAACACAAAAGACCCCGAATAGCCAAAGCAATCTTGAGAACGAAAAATGGAGCTGGAGGAATCAGGCTCCCTGACTTCAGATTATACTACAAGGCTACAGTAATCAAGACAGTATGGTACTGGCACAAAAACAGAAATATAGATCAATGGAACAGGATAGAAAGCCCAGAGATAAACCCACACACATATGGTCTCATTGTCTTTGATAAAGGAGGGAAGGATATACAATGGAGAAAAGACAGCCTCTTCAATAAGTGGTGCTGAGTAAACAGGACAGGTACATGTAAAAGTATGAGATTAGAACACTCCCTAACACCATACACAAAAATAAACTCAAAATGGATTAAAGATCTTAAATGTAAGGTCAGACACTTTCAAACTCTTAGAGGAAAACATAGGTAGAACACTCTATGAGATAAATCACAGCAAGATCCTTTTTGACCCACCTCCTAGAGAAATGGAAATAAAAACAAAAATAAACAAATGGGACCTAATGAAACTTAAAAGCTTTTGCACAGCAAAGGAAACCATAAACAAGACCAAAAGACAACCCTCAGAATGGGAGAAAATATTTGCAAATGAAGCAACTGACAAAGGATTAATCTCCAAAATTTACAAGCAGCTCATGCAACTCAATAACAAAAAAACAACCTAATCCAAAAATGGGCAAAAGACCTAAATAGATATTTCTCTAAAGAAGATATACAGATTGCCAACAAAAACATGAAAGAATGTTCAACATCATTAATCATTAGAGAAATGCAAGTCAAAACTACAATGAGATACCATCTCACACCAGTCAGAATGGCCATCATCCAAAAATCTAGAAACAATAAATTCTGGAGAGGGTGTGGAGAAAAGGGAACACTCTTGCACTGTTGGTGGGAATGCAAATTGATACAGCCACTATGGAGAACAGGTGGAGGTTCGTTAAAAAACTAAAAATAGAATTACCATACAACCCAGCAATCCCACTACTGGGCATATACCCTGAGAAAACCATAATTCAAAAAGAGTCATGTACCAATATGTTCATTGCAGCCCTATTTACAATAGTTAGGAAATGGAAGCAACCTAAGTGTTCATCAACCGATGAATGGATAAAGATGTGGCACATATATACAATGGAATATTACTCAGCCTTAAAAAGAAACGAAATTGAGTTACTTGTAGTGAGGTGGATGGACCTGGAGTGTGTCATACAGAGTGAAGGAAGTCAGAAAGAGAAAAACAAATACTGTATGCTAACACATATATGTGGAATCTAAGAAACAAAAAAAGAAAGGTCATGAAGAACCTAGGGGTAAGTCGAGAATAAAGACACAGACCTACTAGAGAATGGACTTGAGGATTTTTGGAGGGGGAAGGGTAAGCTGTGACAAAGTGAGAGAGTGGCATGGACATATATACACTACCAAACATAAAATAGCTAGTGGGAAGCAGCCGCATAGCACAAGGAGATCAGCTCGGTGGTTTATGACCACCTAGAGGGTGGAATAGGGAGGGTGGGAGGGAGGGAGATGCAAGAGGGAAGAGATATGGGAACATATGTATATGTATAACCGATTCACTTTGTTATAAAGCAGAAACTAACACACCATTGTAAAGCAATTATACTCCAATAAAGATGTTTAAAAAAAAGTGTAATTATTACTACTTAAAAAACAAAACCCTAGTGGCTCAAAACAATGGCAATCACTTTATTGTTTCTCACAATAAAGTACTAGTGTTGACAGAGCTCAGCAGGGCGGTTCTCATGTGAGGTTGCACTCACATGGTGGCTGAGGCTGGAGTTACCTTGAAGCCTTCCTCACTCACCTAGTGGTTGATGCTGGCTGTCTTCTGGAACCTAGGCTGCAGCTGCCATCTGGACCACCTTAAGCAGAGGCTCTTTGGCATGTGAACAGGGCTTTGTCAGAGCCCTGGGTGGGTTTTAGAAGAACAATATGGAAGTACCTGGCATTTTTATGACTTAGTCTTTGTCACCTCTGCCATATTCTATAGGTCCAGGCAGTCCATAGTGTCAGAAAAGTATACAAGGTACACTGTGCTGGCTGTTTAATAATATTTGCTAGAAATTCTTTTCTCTTCCTTGATTTTCTTTAAGTCCACTACTCATGAAGTGCTTGAAGAAGGCAGAGAATAAGGGACTTTCCCAGATCATAAATTGTCCCAGGTATAACGCTGGTGGCCATTCCTGTTTTGTATGTATTTCAGTGCGCCTGTAATTTAAGTAGTCAATGGAATTGGTATGTACCTAAGAGGGAAACGCAGCAGATGGACAGAGTAAATTAGAATTTGTTTGGAGCCCACAAGACCTTAGACACATCCATATGCTGAGACCAGAGGAGCTGCCATGAATATTTTCCCCAAAACCATTGCAAAGTGTTCTTTCATCTAACACTCATATCTGTGATCAACATATTGGAATGGACATCCTCTCTTCCCACTTCATCTTAATAGATCTTCTGTAGATTTCTTTCAGAAAAATAAGATCACTGTTTATATTGTGATTTTGCCTGGCTGATGACATTTTCTAGATTATCTTCTTTAAAAGACTACAGAAACATGATTTTACTTTCTCTTTTAATTTAGCTTAAAATTAAACTGTTTTTTAATCGTTGATCCTAGCAATTTTCCCAGCTACTGGTCACAAGATGCACAGACTGAGAAAATCATGCCTTTCAAAGGAAGGCAAGCCGAGTTTTGTCGCCTTCTTAAAAAAAGTACATCACCCACAAGCCTGATGATACGGCACATCCACAGCTCGAGTTGGCTCTGAGAAAATGCCTTAGAAGACTCATTCTAAAAGCGTGTCTTGACCTTATTAAGCAAGACTACAAAGTCACAGAGGTACCTAAGCACATCGATGGTAGCTAATGTAAATGTTTTCCTTTGGTGTCATTAAGAAATACACTTATCAGTGGCACTCAGTAGAGTCTTTCCAGGTCAGGATGAACTTGGAATTGAACTGTTGTTGGAAGAACTGGCAAGAGGGTTTTATTTCGTAGTCAGGTAAGACACTGAGGGACCTACTATAAATTAGAAGATGCAGAACCGTAGGAATATTTACTTTCAAGGAGACCTTCAAAGAAATAGACCCTCCCTACTGATAGAAGGAAACTCATTACTGTAAGAATCATATCCTGTTGCTGATCCTTTAAAATTTGGTATAAATTACATTTTAGTCAGCCAAGTAATGAATACATACATTCTTATAAAATCAATACAGACAGCCAAAAAAATCCCTTTTCTAGTTATTTTCCCAAGGCCTCTCCCCACCCCACAGGTAACTTACTGCTGTTATTTCTGAGCATTTACCTGTTAATATACGTACCTGAAGAACATGTGGAACCATTTTGTTTGCACTGTTTTGCAATTTTCCCACTTACAGTTTACAATGTGTCATAGAGATTGGTTCACTGCAACCCTTGGGCTGTGCTCTGGAATTCCGGAGCATGAACCGTGGTTTATGTAGGCCTTTACTGATTGACATTTACAATGAGTGTCACTGGTCATGCTTTTTGAGCACAGGTGTGAGAATTTCTCTAGGATGGATATCTTCAAGTTGAATTACTGCCATGAGGCTGGATGTATTTTTAATTTTAGTTAATATTGCCAAATTACCTTCCAGAAAACTGTGACCAATTTACACCTCCAACCTACAGTTTATAAAATGTATCTGTTCCCTGTTCCCTTGCCGACAGCGTTCGCATATGTCATTGCGTTTCCCTAAGCATCAGTGAGGTTGGGCTTTTTCTATCTTACCTTTTGCCATTTGTCTTTGCTTTTCAGTGAATTGCTTCTTCCTATTTTTTGTCTGTTTCTTACTTGGATTGTTCGACTCTTCTTTTTTTCTTAAAATTGATCTTAGTTGATTATATGCTCTGGATATTTAGAGGAATTTCTAAACTTCTGGAAGGCAGGAGTCATGTGTTAATCCCTTTTGTATTCCTTGGACCTACTGCCGTGCTCAATTATTTTTGTGGCATTTATGAAATTTAAAGACTGTTTGGGGTTAAGCCTCAGCTACTTGTGACATGACAAAGCCGCACCAAAAAGTAGACAAAACATAGTAACTAGACTGAAAGTTGATATCCTGACAAGGACAAGCTCTGTGCAGAAAAAATCTGATCGGGAAACGAAAAAGATATGAACACATTTTTTAATGAGAAATTGGCACATCCTTTTTATTAGAAATTCAAGCAGGAACAAGAAAAAAAACCCAAAGAAAGCTGTGTCCAAGAACAGACTCACAGTCTGATTCGCCCCATCAGGAAGTCTCCTGGATGAACTTAGTCAGGTAAGACACTGAGGGGACCTACTATAAATTAGAAGATGCAGAACCATAGGAATATTTACTTTCAAGGAGACCTTCAAAGAAATAGACCCTCCCTACTGATAGAAGGAAACTCATTACTGTAAGAATCATATCCTGTTGCTGATCCTTTAAAATTTGGTATAAATTACATTTTAGTCACCCAAGTAATGAATACATACATTCTTATAAAATCAATACAGACAGCCAAAAAAATCCCTTTTCTAGTTATTTTCCCAAGGCCTCTCCCCACCCCACAGGTAACTTACTGCTGTTATTTCTGAGCATTTACCTGTTAATATACGTACCTGAAGAACATGTGGAACCATTTTGTTTGCACTGTTTTGCAATTTTCCCACTTACAGTTTACATTGTGTCATAGAGATTGGTTCACTGCAACCCTTGGGCTGTGCTCTGGAATTCCGGAGCATGAACCGTGGTTTATGTAGGCCTTTACTGATTGACATTTACAATGAGTGTCACTGGTCATGCTTTTTGAGCACAGGTGTGAGAATTTCTCTAGGATGGATATCTTCAAGTTGAATTACTGCCATGAGGCTGGATGTATTTTTAATTTGTTAATATTGCCAAATTACCTTCCAGAAAACTGTGACCAATTTACACCTCCAACCTACAGTTTATAAAATGTATCTGTTCCCTGTTCCCTTGCCGACAGCGTTCGCATATGTCATTGCGTTTCCCTAAGCATCAGTGAGGTTGGGCTTTTTCTATCTTACCTTTTGCCATTTGTCTTTGCTTTTCAGTGAATTGCTTCTTCCTATTTTTTGTCTGTTTCTTACTTGGATTGTTCGACTCTTCTTTTTTTCTTAAAATTGATCTTAGTTGATTATATGCTCTGGATATTTAGAGGAATTTCTAAACTTCTGGAAGGCAGGAGTCATGTGTTAATCCCTTTTGTATTCCTTGGACCTACTGCCGTGCTCAATTATTTTTGTGGCATTTATGAAATTTAAAGACTGTTTGGGGTTAAGCCTCAGCTACTTGTGACATGACAAAGCCGCACCAAAAAGTAGACAAAACATAGTAACTAGACTGAAAGTTGATATCCTGACAAGGACAAGCTCTGTGCAGAAAAAATCTGATCGGGAAACGAAAAAGATATGAACACATTTTTTAATGAGAAATTGGCACATCCTTTTTATTAGAAATTCAAGCAGGAACAAGAAAAAAAACCCAAAGAAAGCTGTGTCCAAGAACAGACTCACAGTCTGATTCGCCCCATCAGGAAGTCTCCTGGATGAATGGATGGGAGCTGCCTGGAACGGCTTTAATTCTCAGTGGGCAAGACAACTCTTTCCCAACAGACTCTGTCAGTGGATTTCTTCAGTAATCCTCACCTTCCTGCTGCTTACAAAGGTCTCTGTTTGACTGTTAAAGTCTCCTTACTCAGTTAAACCACATTGTCACATGGCTGTTAAGAGACAGGTGACATGACTCCATTCCCAAGGACAGCCTACCCCTATCCCTGACTCACCTTCCTGCCTGTCTCCCCCAGAGCCCCATTCCTGCCATCCTGACATCTCTAGATTGAAAAGGCTTCCATGACCTTTCCAAAACAATCAATTTTCTATTCCAGATCTACTAATCACTGAAGATTACATTCATGCTCTTAAACACTGCTGGTGTGGGTACTAATTAGTAGAGTCCTTCTTGAGGGCAATTTGGCAGTATATACTAAAAATCTTAAAAACGAGCGGGCTTCCCTGGTGGTGCAGTGGTTGAGAGTCCGCCTGCCGATGCAGGGGACACGGGTTCGTGCCCCGGTCCGGGAGGATCCCATGTGCCGCGGAGCAGCTGGGCCCGTGAGCCATGGCCGCTGAGCCTGTGCGTCCGGAGCCTGTGCTCCGCAACAGGAGAGGCCACAACAGTGAGAGGCCCGCGTACTGCAAATAAAAAACAAACAAAGGATTTTTCTGTGTTGACCAAGAGTCCATTGACCTGCTAACACTGAAAAATATTCCCCTTTGCAGGGCCTTGGGACCTTCATCCTCATCTACTTCTCTAACCTCAAAGACAACCCTGACTGGGCAGAGACCATGCCCACAGGATTTACACCTTTAGCCCTGAAAGGGTGAAATCAACATGTCTTGTCCAGGAATCCTAGTAGTAGAATTGTTTGTACTGGTCACTTTCTCCATTCTCTTGCTGTGTTGGCGTTATGGTTAATGCATGTTTGCGTTACCATCCGAAGGAGAAGGTCACGCTTTTAAAGGTGAGCGTTCATTCTTTGAAGACCAATATTGTGGGTACATGTTCCATCATCCATTCTAAATGATCTTAGTATTATCTTTCACCCTACATCTGGCCTTCTGTTCTTTGTTTGGATTGGAAGTCTGCAAATTACGTTTTCTAAGCTCTCTTATTGGCCAGATTCTTTTTTTAAAAAAAATAAGTAAATATGGTTGACAGAATACTTTTTAAAAATATATGTATAGGGCTTCCCTGGTGGCGCAGTGGTTGGGAGTCCGCCTGCCGATGCAGGGGACGCGGGTTCGTGCCCCGGTCCGGTAAGATCCCACATGCCGTGGAGCGGCTGGGCCCCTGAGCCATGGCCGCTGAGCCTGTGTGTATGTATGTATATTTATTTATTTTGGCTGCACCAGGTCTTAGTTGCAGCATGCAGGATCTTTTTTAGTTGTGGCATGAGGGCTCACAGTTGCGGCATGCGGGCTTCTTAGTTGCGGCATGCAGGATCTAGTTCCCTGACCAGGGATTGAACCCAGGCCCCCTGCATTGGGAGCACAGGGTCTTACCTGCAGGACCACCAGGGAAGTCCCTGGCCAGATTCTTATATGTCACACCAGTAGAAAACATGATGGGTATATCACAGGGCAGGAGGAAGAGAAAAATCTTCCAACTTCTGGTTCCAAAATGTGGGAGTGGCTGGCAGCCGCTGGCATTTGCTTGTGGTGATGCGTGCTGCTATAGTGATGTAGTGCAGTGCAATAGAGATATGGATCTAGACATATAGATATAGTGATATATAATGCAGTGCTGTAGTGACCTAGGAATAAACGTGTAGATACAGTGACGTGTAGCGCAGTGCTATAGTGACCTAGGTATAGACGTGTAGATATAGTGACGTGTAGTGTGGTGCTATAGTGACCCTAGGTATAGACGTGTAGATATAGTGAAATGTAGTGCAGCACTTTAGTGATCTAGTTATAGACTTGTAGAAATAGTGATATGTAGTACAGTGCTCTAGTGGAACAGGTATAGACAGTTAAGGATACACGGTGCAGTGCTATAGTGGTGCAGATATAGACAGGTAATGATGTACGGTGCAGTGCTGTAGTGGTACAGGTATAGACGTGCAATGACGTACATTGCAGTGCTGTAGTGGTACAGGTATAGACATGTAATGATGTATGGTGCAGTGCTGTAGTGGTGCAGGCATAAGTGACGTGTAGCGGAGTGCTATAGTGACCTAGGTATAGACGTGTAGATATAGTGACGTGTAGTGTGGTGCTATAGTGACCCTAGGTATAGACGTGTAGATATAGTGAAATGTAGTGCAGCACTTTAGTGATCTAGTTATAGACTTGTAGAAATAGTGATATGTAGTACAGTGCTCTAGTGGAACAGGTATAGACAGTTAAGGATACACGGTGCAGTGCTATAGTGGTGCAGATATAGACAGGTAATGACGTACATTGCAGTGCTGTAGTGGTACAGGTATAGACATGTAATGATGTATGGTGCAGTGCTGTAGTGGTGCAGGCATAGACATGTTGATGCAAGTATAGACATGTAAAGACGTATGGTTCACTGCTCTAGTGGCACAGGTACAGACATGTTGATGCAGGTATAGACGTAGTGATGTACAGAGCCGTGCTGTAGTGGTATAGGTATAGACATGTAATGAAGCACGGTGCCGCGCTGTAGTGGTACAGGTATAGACATGCAGTGATATACGGTGCAGTACTGTAGTGCTACAGCTATAGATGTGTCACGATATACGGTGGATTGCTGTAGTGGAACAGCTGTAGGCATGCAATGATATACGGTGGAGTACTATATTGGTACAGGTATAGACATTTAGTGATGTACGGTGCAGTGCTGTGGTGGTGCATGTGTAGACATGTAGTGATGTACAGTGCAGTGCTGCAGTCGAACAGCTATATACGTACAATGATATAAGGTGCGGTGCTCTAGTGGTACAGGTATACACATGTTGATGCAGTATAGACTTTTAATGCTGTATGGTGCAGTGCTGTAGTGGTGCAGAAATAGACATGTAGTGTATGGTGCAGTGCTGTAGTGGTGCTGGAATAGACATGTTGATGCAGGTATAGACATATAATGGTATACGGTGCAGTGCTCTATTGGAACAGGTGTAGACATGTTGATGCAGGTTTAGATATGTAATGATGTACAGTGCAGTACTGTAGAGGTAAAGGTATAGACGTAATGATGTATGGTGCAGGGCTGTAGTGGTGCAGGCATAGATATGTAGCGATGTATGGTGCAGTGCTATACTCGTACAGGTATAGACATGCAGTCATATACGGTGGAGTGCTATACTGGTACAGTCATAGACATGTTGATGCAGGTATAAACCTGTGATGATGCACTGTGCATTGCTGTAGTGGTGCAGGTCTAGACATATCATGATGTATGCTGCAGTGCTGTACTGGTAGAGGTATAGACATGCTGTGATATCTGATGGAGTGTTACAGTGTTACAGGTATAGACATGTTGATGCAGGTATAGACATGTAATTATGTACGGTACAGTGCTGTAGCGGTGCAGGAATAGACATGTTGGTGCAAGTATAGACATGTAATGCCATCCGGTGCAGTGCTGGAGCGGTGCAGGTATAGACATGTAATGATGTACGGTGCAGTGCTGTAGTCATACAGGTATAGACATGTAATGATTTATGGTGGAGTGCTGTAGTGCTGCAGGTATAGACATGCAATGATGTACGTTGCAATGCTGTAGTGATGCAGGTATAAACGTGTAGTGTTGTACAGTGCAGTGCTGTAGGGTGGTACAGGTATAGACACGTAATAATGTCGGTGCAGTGCTGTTTTGGTGTGGGTATAATCAGGTAGGGATATACAGTGCACTGCTGTGGTGATGCAGGTTTAGATTGTAATGATATATGGTGCAGGCTGTAGTGATGGAGGTATAGACATGTAATGATGTACAGTGAAGTGCTGTAGTGATGCAGGTATACACATGTAATGATGCATGATGCAGTGCTGTAATGGTACAGAAATAGGCATGTCGTGATGTGTGGTGCAGTGCTGTCGTGCTACAGTTTTAGGCATGTAATGATGTACGGTGCACTGCTATAGTGGTACAGGTATAGACGTGTAATGATATGTGGTGCAGTGCTGTAATGGTAAAACTAGAAATTTTGATGCACGTATAGACATGTAAAGAGGTGTGGTGCAGGCATCGATGTGATGATAGACGGTGCAGTGCTGTAGTGTTACAGGAATAAAAATGTAATGATATGCCATGCAGCGCTGTGGTGGTACAGGTATAGACATGTAATAATGTACAGAGCAGTGCTGTTTTGGTGTGGGTATGAACATGTAGTTATATATGGTGCACTGCTGTGGTGATGCAGGTATAGACATGTAATGATATACGGTGCAGTGCTGTATTGCTATGGGTATAGACATGTTCATGCAGGTATAGACATAAAATGATGTACGGTGCAGTGCTATGCTGATACAGGTATAGACGTAATGAGGTATGGTGCAGTGTTATACTGGTACAGGTAGAGACATGCAGTGATATATGGTGGAGTGCAATAGTGGTACAGTTACATGTTGAAGCAGGTATAGACATGTAATGATTTATGGTGCAGTGCTGTATTGGTACTCGTATAGACATATAATGTACAGTGCAGTGCTGTATTGGTACAGGTATAGACATGCAGTGATATCCGCTGGAGTGCTACAGTGGTACAGGTATAGACATATTGATGTAGGTATAGACATGTAATTATGTACGGTACAGTGCTGTAGTGGTGCAGGAATGGACATGTTGGTGTAAGTATAGACATGTAATGGTGTACGGTGCAGTGCTATAGTCGTGCAGGTATAGACATGTATGATTTTTGGCGGAGTGCTGTAGTGCCGCAGGTATAGACGTGTAATGATGTACGTTGCAGTGCTGTAGTGATGCAGGTATAGATGTGCAGTGTTTTATGGTGCAGTGCAGTAGCAGTGTAGGTATAGACATGTAATGGTGTGGGATACAGTTATGTAGTTGGGCATCTATAGACATGTAATAATGTACGGTGCAGTGCTGTATTGGTGCAGGTATAGACATGTAATAATGTACGATGCAGTGCTGTACTGGTGCAGCTATAGACATGTAATAATGTATGGTGCAGTGCTGTATTGGTGCAGGTATAGACATGTAGTGATGTACAGTGCACTGCTCCAGTGGTGCAGGTATAGATATGTAGTGATGTATGGTGCAGTGCTGTAGTTGTGTAGGTATAGACATGTTGATGCAGGTAGAGATGTAATGATGTTCGGCATTGTGCTGTAGTGATGCAGGAATAGACATGTTGATGCAAGTATAGACGTGTAATGATGTACGGTTCAGTGCTGTAGTGGAACAGGTACAGACAGGTTGATGCAGGTAAAGATATGTAATGGTGTACAGTGCAGTGCTGTAGTGGTACACATGTAGACATGTTGATGCAGGTATAGACATGTAATGATGTATGGTCCAGTGCTGTAGTGATGCAGGTATAGGCATGTAAGGATTTACAGTGCAGTGCTATAGTTGTATAAGTGTAGACATATAATGACATATAGTGATGTACGGTGCAGTGCTGCACTGCTACAGGTATAGAAATGCAATGATATACGGTGGAGTGCTATAGTGGTGCAGTTATACACATGTTGATGCAGGTATAGACACATAATGGTATATGGTGCAGTGTTGTAATGGTATAGGTATAGACGTGTTATGATATGTGGTGAAGTGCTGTAGTGGTAAAAGTACAGACATGTTCATGCAGGTATAAACATGTAATGATGTACGAAGCAGTGGTGTAGTGGTGCAGGTATAGATATGTAATCATGTACGGTACAGTGCTGTAGTGGTACAGGAATAGAAATGTAATGATACTATGTGCAGTGCTGTAGTGGTACAGGTATAGACGTAATGATGTATGGTGCAGTGCTGTAGTGGTGCGGGTATAGACATGTAGTGATGTATGGTGCAGTGCTGTAGTGGTACAGGAATAGATATGTTGATGCAGGTATAGACATGTAATTATGTGGGGGGCAGTGCTGTTGTGATACAGATATAGAAATGTAATGACGTACGGTGCAGTGCTCTACTGCTACAGGTAGAGAGATGCAATGATATATGGTGGAGTGCTATAGTGGTACAGGTATAGACATGTTGATGCAGGTATAGACATGTAATGTTGTACGATATAGTGCTTTAGTGGTACAGGTATAGAAATATAATGTATGGTGCAGTGCTGTGCTGGTAGAGGTGTAGACATGCAATGATATACAGTGGAGTGCTATACTGGTACAGGTATAGACCTATTGATGCAGGTATAGATATGTAATGATGTACGGTACTGTGCTGTAGTGGTATAGGTATAGACGTGTAATGATATACGGTGCAGTGCTATAGTGGTAAAAGTATAGACATATTTATCCAGGTATGGACATGTAATGATGTACGGTGCAGTGCTGTAGTGGTATAGGTATACAAGTGTAATGATACACTGTGCAGTGTTTTAGTGGTAAAAGTATAGACATGTTGATGCAGCTTTACGCATGTAATGATGTACGGTGTAGTGCTGTAGTGGAACAGGTATAGATATATAATGCTGTACGGTGCAGTGCTGTAGTGGTGCAGTTATGGACATGTAATCGTATAAGGTGCAGTGCTGTAGTCATACAGGTATAGACATGTAATGATGGATAGTGCAGTGCTGTAGTGCTGCAGTTGTAGACATGTCATGATGTACCTTGCAGTGCTGCAGGTATAGACATGCTGTGAGTAAGGTGCAGTGCTGTAGCGGTGCAGGTATAGACATGTAATGATGTATGGTGCAGTGCGAAACTGGTACAGGTATAGACATGCGATGATATACGGTGGAGTGCTCTAGTGGTACAGGTGTAGACATATTGTTGCAGGTATAGACATGTAATGATGTACGGTGCAGTGCTCTAGAGGTATAGGTATAGACGTGTAATGATATGTGGTACAGTGCTGTAGTGGTAAAAGTACAGACGTGTTGTTGCAGGTATAGTCATGTAATGATGTACGATGCAGTGCTGTTGTGGTGCTGGTATAGACATGTAATGGTGTAAGGTGCAGTGCTATATTGGTGCAGGTATAGACATGTAGTGATGTACGGTGCAGTGCTGTGGTCATGCAGGTATAGATATGTAGTGATGTACGATGCAGTGCTGTTGTGGTGCTGGTATAGACATGTAATGGTGTAAGGTGCAGTGCTGTAGTGGTGCAGGTATAGAAATGCAATAATGTAACGTGCAGTGCTATATTGGTGCAGGTATAGATATGTGGTGTACAGTGCAGTGTTGTGGTGATGAAGGTATAGATATGTAGTGATGTACGGTGCGGTGCTGTAGTGGTGCAGGTATAGACATGTAATCATGTGAGGTGCAGTGCCGTAGTTGTTCAGGTATAGACTTGTAATGATATACGGTGCACTGCTTTAGTGATGCAGGTATAGACATGTAGTGATGTACGGTGCTGTGCTGTAGTGGTGCAGGTATAGGCATGCATTGTTATCAGGTGGAGTGCTATAGTGTTATAGATATAGACATATTGATGCAGGTATACACATGTAATGATGTACTGTACAATGCTGTAGTGCTGCAGGAATAGACGTGTTGCAAGTATAAACATGTAATTATGTACAGTTCAGTGCTCTAGCAGAACACGTATAGACATGTTGATGCAGGTACAGATATGTAATGATGTACAGTGCAGTGCTGTACTGGTACAGGTATAGACATGTTGATGCAGGAATAGACATGTAATGATGTACCGTGCAGTGCTGTAGAGGTAAAGGTATAGGCATGTAATGATGTACGGTGCAGTGCTGTGGTGGTGTGAGGTATAGACATGTAATGATGTATGGTGCAGTGCTATACTGGTACAGAGTAGACATGTTGATGCAGGTATACACATGTAATTATGTGTGGTGCAGTGCTGTAGTGGTACAGGTATAGACATGTAATGATGCACGGTGCAGTGCTGTACTGTTAGAGGTATAGACATGCAGTGATATATGGTGGTGTGCTATAGCGATACAGCTATAGACATATTGATGCAGGTATAGATATGTAATGATGTATGGTACTCTGCTGTAGTGGTATAGGTATAGACGTGTAATGATATATTGTGCAGTGCTGTAATGGTAAAAGTAGACATGTTGATGCAGGTATAGACATTTATTGATGTATGGTGCAGTGCTGTAGTACAGGTATAGACATGTAATGATGTATGGTGCAGTGCTCTAGTGCTGCAAGTATAGACATGTAGTGATGTACGTTGCAGTGCTGTAGTGACGTAGGTACAGACATGCAGTGATGTATGGTGCAGTGCTGTAGTGGTGCAGGTATAGACATGTAATGATGTATGGTGCAGTGCTGAAATGGTGCAGTTATAGACATGTAATGAGGTGCGGTCCAGGGCTGTAGTGATACAGATATAGACATGAAATGATGTACGGTGCAGTGCTATAGTGATGCAGGTATAGACATGCAGTGATGTATGGTGCATTGCTGTAGTGGTGCAGGTTTACACGTATAATGATGAATGGTGCAGTGCTGTAGTGTTGCAGGTGTAGACATGTTGATGCAGGTATAGACCTGTAGTGATGTATGGTGCCCTGCTGTGGGGGTAGAATTATAGAAATCTTGATGCAGGTATAGACATGTAATTATGTGCGTCACAGTGCTGTACTGATACAGGTTTGGACATGTAATGTTGTATAGTGCAGTGCTGTAGTTGTAGAGGTATAGACATATGATGTACGGTACAGTGCTGTACTGGTACAGGTATAGAAATCCAATGATATACGGTGGAGTGATATCAGTGGTACAGTTATAGACATGTTGATGCAGGTATAGACGTGTAATGACGTACGGTGCAGTGCTGTGGTGGAACAGGTATATACGTGTAATGATGTGCGGTGAAGTGCGGTAGTGGTACAGGTATACGCAAGTTGATGCAAGTATAGACATGTAATGATGTGTGGTGCAGTGCTATTGTGATACAGGTATAGAAATGTAATGATGTACAGTGCAGTACTCTACTGCTACAGGTATAGAGATGCAATAATATACGCTGAAATGCTATAGTGGTACAGGTATAGACATGTTGATTCAGGTATAGACATGTAATGTACGATATAGTCCTGTAGTGGTACAGGTATAGACATATTGATGCAGGTATAGATATATAATGATTTACAGTGCAGTGCTGTAGTCGTACAGGTATAGACATGTAATGATGTATGGTGCAGTGCTGTAGTGATGCAGTCATAGACGTGTAGTGATATACTTTGCAGTGCTGTAGTGGTACAGGTATAGACATGTAATGATGTACGGTGCAGTGCTGTAGTTGTACAAGTATTGACATGTAATGATGTATGGTGCAGTGCTGTGATCATACAGCTATAGACATGTAATGATGTACGGTGCAGTGCTGTAGTTGTACAGGTATTGACATGTAATGATGTATGGTGCAGTGCTGTGGTCATACAGCTATAGACATGTAATGATGTATGGTCCAGTGCTGTAGTGGAAGAGGTATAGACATGTAATGATGCACGGTGCAGTGCTGTAGTTGTACAGGTGTAGACATGAAATCATGTACGGTGCAGTGCTGTAGTCGTACAGGTATAGACATAATGGTGTATGGTGCAGTGCTGTTGTGATGCAGTTATAGACGTGTAGTGATGTACTTTGCAGTGCTGTAGTGGTACAGGTATAGACATGTAATGACGTACTGTGCAGTGCTATAGTATTACAGGTATAGACATGTAATGTACGGTGCACTGCTGTAGTTTTACAGGTATAGACATATAATGATGTACGGTGCAGTGCTGTACTGGTGCAGGTTTAGACATGTAACAATATACAGTGCGGTGCTGTAGTGGTACAGGTACACATGTAATGATGTATGGTTCAGTGTTGTAGTGGACAGGTATAGACATGTAATGATATACTGTGCAGTGCTTTGGTGATGCAGGTACAGACATGTAGTGATATACGGTGCAGTGCTGTAGTTATGTAGGTATAGACATGTTGATGCAGGTGTAGGCATGTAATGAAGTATAGTACAGGTCGGTAGTGGTGCAGTTATAGACATGTAATGATGTACGGTGCAGTGCTAAAATGGTGTACGTATAGACGTAATGATGGATGCTGCAGTGCTGTAGTGGTGCAGGTATAGACAGGAAATGATGTACGTGCCACACTGTAGTGGTGCAGGTATAGACAGGAAATGATGTACGTGCTGTGCTATAGTGATGCAGGTATAGACATGTAATGTACGGTACAGTGCTGTACTGGTACAGGTATAGACGTACAATGATGTACATTGGAGTGCTATTAGTGGTAGAGTTATAAACATGTTTACGCAGGTATAGACATGTAATGACGTACGGTGCAGTGCTGAGGTGGAACAGGTATATACGTGTAATGATGTGCGGTTCAGTGCTGTAGTGGCAAAAGTATAGACATTTGATGCACGTATAGACACGTAATGAGGTATGGTGCAGTGCTGTAGTGCTACAGGAATAGAAATGTACTGATATACCATGCAGTGCTGTAGTGCTACAGGTATAGACATGTAATAATGTATGGAGCACTGCTGTTTTGATGCAGGTATAATTATGTAGTGATGTACGGTGCTCTGCTGTGGTGATGCAGGTATAGACATGTAATATACGGTGCAGTGCTGTAGTGATGCAGGAATAGATATGTAATGATGTACGGTGCAGGGCTGTAGTGGTACAGGTTTACATATGTTCATGCAGGTATAGACATAAAATGATATATGGTGAAGTTCGGAAGTGGTACAGGTATACGCAAGTTGACTCAGCTATAGACATGTAATTATGTGTGGTGCAGTGCTGTAGTGATACAGGTATAGACATGTAATGATGTACGGTGCAGTGTTATACTGGTACAGGTATGGACATGCAGTGATATACGGTGGAGTCCAATAGTGGTACAGTTATAGACATGTTGAAGCAGGTATAGACGTAATGATGTATGGTGCAGTGCTGTACTGGTATAGGTATAGACATATAATGAAGTACAGTGCAGTGCTGTACTAGGAGAGGTGTAGATATGCAGTGATGTCCGGTGGAGTGCTACAGTGGTACAGGTATAGACATATTGATGCTGGTATAGATGTAATTATGTACGGTACAGTGCTGTAGTGGTGCAGGAATAGGCACGTTGATGCAAGTATAGACATGTAATGATATACGGTGCAGTGCTCTAGTGGAATAGGTATAGACATTGATGCAGGTACAGATATGTAATGTGTACACTGCAGTGCTGTGCTGGTACAGGTATAGACATGTTGATTCAGATATAGACATGTATTGATGTATGGTTCAGTGCTGTAGTGATGCAGGTATACACATGTAATGATGTATGATGCAGTGCTGTAATGGTACAGAAATAGGCATGTCGTGATGTGCGGTGCACTGCTGTCGTGGTGCAGGTATAGACATGATGTGCAGTGCAGTGCTGTGGTACAGGTTAACACGTGTAATGGTATGTGGTGCAGTGCTGTAATGGTAAAACTATAGACATGTTGATGCAGTTATAGACATTCAATGATGTACGGTGCAGTGCTGTAGTCGTACAGGTATAGGCATGTAATGATGTACAGTGCAGTGCTATAGTGCTGTAGGTATAGACGTGTAATGATGTATGTTGCAGTGCTGTAGTGATGTAGGTATAGACATGCAGTGATGTATGGTGCCGTGCTGTAGCGGCGCAGGTATAGACGTGTAATGAGGTACGGCGCGGCGCTCTAGTGATCCACTGCAGGGTGCGGTGATTTCGACTCAAGCCGCACCTGTCTGCAGTCCCACTGTTGGCCAGTGCACCACCGCTTCAGCATCCCCAGAACTAACTGTGATTATCTCCCCGCCCTCCAGCCCGTCTCCCCGGCGTGGGACTGCTGCCCGGTGCAGTTAGCAGCTTCTCAGCTGTAGGTATTGCCCTTGCTCCTCTTTGCCTCTCCAGTCTCCCCCATTCTTCCTTTTTGTTTTTAGAACATCTTTGTCAGTACTTACCCATGTTAAATTTCCTCTGTGAAATACTTTATGGGGGTTTCTTTTTACCTGATTGGTTTGTGTCTGAGAGACACTCTGATTAATTATAGTTTCTTGAGGTCAGGGACTGTCTTATTCATCTTTTCTTTTAACGCTACTGCCTAATACACTGCATAGAACACAGTAGTATTGCAAGTGTGAGGGTGTAGATTGTGGAAAATTCTTGGCGAGTTTGTTTTTGGTTTTTGATTTTTTTTTTTTGTAAATGCGTTTATAGAGGTTATTTAAATGTATTAAAAATGTATTCACTTTAACACCTCCTCCTAAGCCAGACTCCTCCCCACTCTTAATCTGTGTGGTTTGGATGGGACCGACTCCCCTATCCAGTGGCTCCAAGTGGATGCCTATGAACCAATTTGGGCCAGTCACACTCAATATAAAGAATTTTCCAGAACTGTTGGAATAGAGGCTCCCTTTCCTCTGAGGTGTGCCTCAGACAGACGCTAACTGCATTTCTGGGAAAAACCTTAGCTCAATTCTGAGGCTGATTTGTCTTTTCCATTCAGAAATTTCCCCATTTGTTACCAGGAAAAAAAAGTTTCCATTATTTTTGTGGCCACAGAGAAAAATTATATTCATAAAATCCGAGCTGTGGCTACTGCCAGTGACCAGCTGCTGAGGTTATTAAAGTCATTTTTCTATATTAAATGAATATAAGACACTGTAGGCACTTTGGGAGGAAAACAACAATATGTTTCCAGGATCTTGAAGGAGTATCGTAAATCTGTATTAAGGGTGCAGCTTTGAAAACAGGGTCATCTAAAAGTTACATGGCAGGAAATCAAAGATATTTCAGCCAGGACTGAGGGGTAGAGAAGAAAGCAAGCTAAAACCAAGCAGGTTGGTTCCTTTGTGGGTTTTCTGTACTGTGTGTCAAACAAAATGGTGCCTCTTGGAAACTGCCAATTTCATGAATACTTTTTAGATGACCATGAGGTTGAATCGTTGTCCTACTGTCTGGCTCTGCTTCTCGATCTGGTTAGCAAGATGAGAGGACTAGAGAGGGACAGCCCTTATCAAATTCGTGGCAGCTTCCTTTGGGAGCATTTGAATAATAAAAAAATAAAAAATAATATATTGATATCCTACTGTGTTTAAAAATCTTTTGTTAGGAACCGAAGGACAGAATATGCTTCATCTTTCATTCTTCATTTTATTCCTATTACAGGATGGCATGTTGATGGAGACTAAAGGGGAAAAAAAGTACTGTATTAAAATGGGGAGCTTGCTTACAACTTCTGACTCTGACACTTTCTGACTCGGGCAAGTCATTCTTACCCCTTTGGTTCTCAGCCACCTTTTTGTAAAATGAGGGTAAAAGCACTTCTCTCATGGGATTATTATAATGATTACATGAGATACTATTTGTGCCTGGAAGACAGAAGTGAATGTGGAGGGAACATCCTAATTATGCATTGAGGGGCCAGCCTTGAATACAGGATCCTCTAAAGTCTGACAGAACACACCCAGCTATCTTTGGTACCGTTGTCTTCTTCAGGGCACTTCTCCATTCACAGTGGACAGTCGCACGTGTATCACATAGTTTTGGCTTCCAGAGTTCCCATCCCACTGGAGCAGCTAGATACTTTAATAACTATGCCAAAGAAATGTACAAGATGCTACATGAGCACAGAAAGAGGAGAAGCAAGTTCTGACTTATTCTGGACCTAGAAAAGCCAGAGGTTCTGGAAAATAGGCAATTTTAAGGAAAGTGAACCCTTTAATGTAACTGCTGTATCATCCAAGCACTGCTCACGAGATGCTGTTCTCTTCATTATACTCTGTAGAAGTACTGGACTTCCCAGTTGTAAGGCCAGTATTATTTTCCTCCATTTGTCTTCCTTCTCCATCTTCTCCATCCTTCTCTCCTTTCCTCCACCTCCTCTACCTCCTGCTCCTCCTTTAACCTCCCTACAGCACAGAGAGGTTCGTGTCTGGTTCTTTGGACTCTCTCAAAACCACAGTGGGGATGGTGCTACACTTGGCCACTTGAACAGAGAGGGAGAGACTGAATGAGATCATCCCAGGATCAGGTTCTGCAGGGGCCACCGTGTCTACCTTCAGTTGCTAGATCTGGGCTGAGAAGACTGCAGCTGCTGCAGAGTTAACTCTCCTGTTAGCCCACTAGTCGGTGGATTTGAGTGCTTCTTTTATAAAACCCAGGCGCTCAGCTAGGCACTGGGGATAGACACAGACTTAATGACACTCCTTGCTATCTAGGAATTAACAGTCTAATGGGAATCAAATGAAAAAATAATTTCAAGAGTTCAGAAGTCTCTGAAGAAGTGCAGGTTGCTATGGAGGCACTTAACAGGGAAGCCAGTCTTAGCTGGAAAGGCAGAGGAGGCAACTCTGGGGAAATGAAGTTGAAGCTGAAGGACGTGTAGGAAATAGCTAGGAGGCATCGGGGAGTATCCCCCTTTCCTACTTGCCATCACTTCCTCCCCAATGTTGCTCATGGAGGACAGCGGCCCCCACTCTGGCTGACGCTATTGACAACTGAGAAGCAATATGTGAAAATGTAGCTAAAAGCACTGGCTCAAATGCTGGTGGCTTGCGCACGCTCACGGGAAAAGTCCTCCAGGGACCCATGGGTTCACTCAGGCTCCCCGGCCTGTTTCTCTGGATTGCACCAGGGAAGTGAATTGTGGGTGCCACCACCTCCAGGAAGTCAGCCTTGTCTCCTCAGACTGCATGACGGTTTCATTTTCTGATAGAGCACTGGCCTCACCAGAGTCCCAGCAGCCCAGGCACACTTCTCCCACTTGCAACCCAGAGTCTTGGCTAAGGCAGTCATGTTACTGAATGTTCATATAGGTGACAGTTCATATTTTGAACCTACATCTTTACATAACCATTGATTCAGTGGAAGCCAAAAAGAATCTTTAAAAAGCTACCTATGGTAAAATGAACTTCCAATTAGAGTAGCATCATCTACAAATATTTTACTAAGCTCTTGAGTACCTCTTCTTGCTTTTTGGAATTAGAAATTTATGTTTTTGAGTTCTTTCACATCGTTTACATAGACAGTTTCTGCTATGCTCTAGTGAATACATTTTGGTGGGGAAGACTGGCACCAAAGAATCAGAGAGAAAGCATGATAAGTAATATCTGGAGAAATGAGAAAGACATATGGCATTTTGGAAAGAGATCCAGCATGCGAGTGGGCTCAGGCGGCAGGCCTGGTGTTTATCAGAAGTGCAGGCAGTGTTCCCTGGGGTGGGGCAGGGCAGGGCAGCGTGCTCCCAGCGCTGATGCAGAGTCCATTTACAGAATTACGCTGCTGTATTTGCTTGCTAGGGCTGTCATAACGGAATACCACAGACGGAATGGCTTAAACCACAGAAATATATTTTCTCACAATTCTGGAGGCTGGAATTCTAAGATCAAGGTGTCAGCAGGTTTGGTTCTTCTGAGGCCTCTCCCCTTGGTTTGCAGATGGCCACCTTCTCACTGTGTCCTCACATAAGTCTTTCCTCTGTACACATCTGTGTCCAAATTTCCTTTTCTTATTTTACCTTGATTCCCTCTTTAAGGGCCCTCTATCCAGTACAGTCATATTCTGGGGTACTGGGGATTAGGACTTCAATGTGTAAACTTTAGAGGGAAACAGTTTGGTCCATAATACATAAGGAAACATACTTATTTTCTTTTTAGAAAAATAAAAGAAATATTGGCTACTCTGTAAGAATGAGCATTATTATAAGCCGAAGAATATACATCAAACTGGCAAAAAGTGAAAGGAAGCTGCAGAATGGTCAGAAGGGAGAGACAAGTGGATCTTGAGGGGGAGGATGGGAGTACGGACCCTGTAGTGACATTGACTTAATAAGCCCGCCAGAGACGTGGGTATTTAGACGCACGACAGATGGCCATGGGATCTGAGTATAAATATAACAAGCGTGACAGAAACTGATTGAATTTGCTGTTCCTAGAGGGATTTAGATATGCTTAGAGTGGAAAGGGGCTTTATAGACCAACTGCTCTAACAGGCAGCCTGGAGGTCAGCCTGCAGCAGCCCTGGCTGGAACCAGCTCCTCTCCACCAGGGCGGGACCCCACAGGGAAGGTCACAGGCATGTGTTCTTATATCGCAGGTGTTGGAACGTTCTCTTTGGTTGAGTTTATTGGATCTGAAAGACATGAAGAGCCATGTACTATCCAATTCCTTCACTTGTTCCTAAAATGGTGTGATTTCAAATTCTGTCACTCTTCCAGCGACTCCCCCCTACTTTGTCAAGATCTCTGTTAAAAAATGTCCTAAACAGAATGCTCTTACATGGAGAACAGAGAATGTTGCTTTCTGTGACTAGGACAAATAGCCTGTGAAAAGGTCGCGTTAGATTTTTTTTTTTTTTTTTTTTTAGCAAGTCGCCGATGGTCCGTATCTGTGGGCAGGCAGCAAGCAGGCTAATGGTTCCTGAGCACTTGCTGCATTAGTTAGCTACTGCTGCATAACAAATTATCCCCAAGTTTAGCGACTTAAAACAACAGACACTTTGAACATCTCACACAGTTTCTGAGGATCAGGAATCCACGAGTGGCTCAAATGGCTGGTTGCAGCTCAGGATCTTTCACGAGTTTGCAGTCACATTGTAGGCTGGGGTGGCAGACTCTGAAGATCTCACTGGCGACAGACACTTTGAACATCTCACACAGTTTCTGAGGATCAGGAATCCACGAGTGGCCTCAAATGGCTGGTTGCAGCTCAGGGTCTTTCACGAGTTTGCAGTCACATTGTAGGCTGGGGTGGCAGACTCTGAAGATCTCACTGGCGCTGGAAAATCACTTCCAGGTTCCCTCACGTGCTGCTGGCAGGGGGGCTTTGGTCCTTACAAAGTGTGCCTCTCCATTCACAACCTGGCTTCCCCAGGGCAAGTGATGTCAAACCAGTATCTTTTATGACCTAAGCTTGGAAGTGAGGTAGCATCAACTCTGCCATGCTCTGTTGGACACGGACCAACCCTGGCAGAGATGGGGATCACGGGGGCTGTCCTGGAGGCTGACATTTCTGAAGCATTTGCTCCATACTAGTTATTCTTCCTGTGCTTGTACTAGCTGATGCTTTCCATGCATCACCTCACTTAATGCTCTCAACATCCTCCAAAGCTGATGCTGTTATCATCACCCCCATTTTACATCTGTGGCACTTGAGGCTTAGAAATGTTAAGTAATTTACTCAGATTATTTCTAAGCAACAGACCCGGGATTAAAACCTATGTCTAACCTCAGAGCAAAATGCTCCTGTTCTTAACTTGAGGTCTCTTTTATTTGGATGACTAACCAGGTCTCCCCTGACCCATCCTGGGACAAATAACTTTTCTGCACATAACTGAAGAATTCTGCATTTCACCTCTACTAAAATTGGCATACTTCTTTGTTTTTGTTTAAAATTTTTGCAGTCTACATCATTGTGGCATACTTCTTAAATATTACAAGGCAACTTTCATTCTTCTGTCATTTGTGAAATCCTTTCACCATACTTGCACCATCTACAAATCCTCCTCTTTGCACACAGAACATGATGGAAAACAATCTTGAAGAAACCAGAATGCACAGATGTATCTATAAAACAGGATACATGTCAGGATTAGAACAAAAGCCTGGTGACAAAATGTACATAGTGTTTGAAGTAAAATTAGCAAAGAGATTGAAGGTTAAATTTGTACTCCATAGCCAAATTTTTAAAAAAAATTTTATTGGAGTTTAGTTGATTTACAATGTTGTGCAGCAAAGTGATTCAGTTATACATATATTCATTCTTTATCAAATTCTTTTCCCACATAAGTTATTACACAGAGTTCCCTGTGCTATAAAGTAGGTCCTTGTTGGTTACCTGTTTTATATATACTAGTGTGTATCTGTTAATCCCAAACTCCTAATTTATCACTCCCCACAACGTTTCCCCTTTGGTAACCATACATTTGTTTTAGAAATATGTGAGTCTGTTTCTGTTTTGTAAATAAGTTCATTTGTATCATTTTTTAAAAAGGTTCCACATGAGAGATATCATATTTGTCTTTATCTGACTGACTTCATTTAGTATGATAATCTCTAGGTCATCCATGTTGCTACAAATGGCATTATTTCCTTCATTTTTATGGCTGAGTAATATGCCTGTGTGTGTGTGTGTGTGTGTGTGTGTGTAATATGTATCACATCTTCTTTATCCATTCATCTGTCGATGGACATTTAAGTTATCCATCTCCTGGCTATTGTAAATAGTGCTGCAATGAACACTGAAGGTGCGTGTATCTTTTCAAATTATGGTTTTCTCTGGATATATGCCCAGGAGTGGGATTGCTGAATCATATGGTAGCTCTATTTTTAGTTTTTTAAGGAGCCTCCATGCTGTTTTCCATAGTGGCTGCACCACTTTACATTCCCGCCAACAGTGTAGGAGGGTTTCTTTTTCTCCATAGCCATATTTTTTAAGGAGCCTCCATGCTGTTTTCCATAGTGGCTGCACCAATTTACATTCCCGCCAACAGTGTAGGAGGGTTTCTTTTTCTCCATAGCCATATTTGTCCATATGGCTGTGAATATGGAACTCAACATAGCTGAGGTCACCTAATCTGTCCTGTGACATTTATATAAATTGTCTCAAGGCCTTTATCCATTTCCTTTGGGAAGACCAGTCTTCTGCAACATTTCTGCACATTCCAGGGTTTTTATATTCTTGTTGTCACTCGAAGGTCCGAACTCCTATTCCCAGTCAAGTCCGGCTCTTGCCTTTGGCCACTGTTCATTTTTGCTCTTCGTGATCCTGGATGTAGAACACAGGTCCTCTGTGTTCCCTAAAAGCTATTCACAGATGACATTGTTGATGTACCAGACTTTACTGAACATTTCAGGGAGATGGAAGGATTCAGCATCGATGGCTCCTAAAATTGAATATTAAACTTTCCTTTGCTTAAAAGTCCTTTGATCATCCAGGCTGCTTGGTTGCCTTGTTCCCTAAAACCCTCCCCTCTCAACTGCCCTCACTTCAGAAAGCAGAGCAATTCAGTTGTTCATTCCTGACAGAGCTCTGGGCTAATTACATTATCTAACAAGTCAGTAAGTCACTCTGCTTTGCAGCGAGGAGTCGGAAGAGGTTTTGAAATTTTAGTGTTTCCTCTCTCCCTCTTGAGCCTCCATTTCTATCATCCCCTAAGTCTTTATACGCGGAAGTGAGCAGAATATTTTTTTCAGTGGTATGACTTATACAGTTTCCCTTAGAAAGCAGAATCTTGTGTCAGTTTTGGCTTTCAGTAACATTATTTTCATCCTCTGTTACATGTGGGATGGAACCAGTAGTGCTGTGAGCTATAGAGAAGGTGACATAATTCTTAGGTCACCAGGTACAGTCCTGTTGGCTGGGAATAGCTTCTAATATTGCCCCTCGCATTCTCAAAATGCCCTGGCTGAGAATCACAAATTATCTGACTATATATAGTCTTTAGTCCAAGAGAAGTTGACAGAAATTTGAATATATCATTGATGGGCCAACATTGAAGCAAAAGGGAAGACTGGGGCTATTTGGAATAATTGAGACAAAAAGCTGGATGCATTTTGGAAAAAAATATTTTAGTTTTAATTCATTTGAATTCAGTGACCTGTGGTGATCTGACCTATTCAGGCATTTGTAGTGTCTGGGGTTAAGGATCGTACCGATGTGTCTTTTTAAAAAATTTTATTGAAGTATAGTTGATTTACAATGTTGTGTTAATTTCTGCTCTGCAGGAAAGTGATTCAGTTATACATATGTGTTCTTTTTCATACTCCTTTCCATTATGGTTTATCACAGCATATTGAATATAGTTCCCTGTGCTATACAGTAGGACCTTGTTGTTTATCCAGTCTCTATATAATAGTTTGCATCTGCTAATCCTAAACTCTCAATCCTTCCCTCCCCCCACCCCTTGGCAGTCACAAGTCTGTTCTCTATGTTTGTGGGTCGGTTTCTGTTTCGTAGATAAGTTCCTTTATGTTGTATTTTAGATTCCACATGTAAGTGATATCATATAGTGTTTGTATTTAACTGTCCAACTTACTTCGTTTAGTAGGACAATCTCTAGGTCCATCCATGTTGCTGCAGATGGCACTATTTCATTCTTTTTTATGGCTGAGTAATATTCCACTGTATATATGGACCACATCTTCTTTATCCATCTGTCTGCCGATGGACATTTAGATTGCTTCCATGTGTTGGCGGTTGTAAATAGTGCTGCAGTGGACATTGCGGGGCATGTATCTTTGCAAATTATGGTTTTCTCCAGATATATGCCTGGAGTGGGATTGCTGGATCATATGGTAATTCCATTTTTAGTTTTTTAAGGAACCTCCGTACTGTTTTCCATACTGGCTGCACCAGTTTACATTCCCACCAACAGTGCACGAGGGTTCCCTTTTCTCCACATCCTCTCCAGCATTTGCTATTGGTAGACATTTTAATGGTAGCTATTCTGACTGGTGTGAAGTGGTACCTTATTGTAGTTTTGATTTGCATTTCTCTAATAATTAGTGATGTTGAACATCTTTTCATGTGCGTATTGGCCATCCATAGGTGGTCTTTGGAGAAATGTCTATTTGGGTCTTCTACCCATTTGTCGATAGGGTTGTTTTTTTGTTATTGAGTTGTATGAGCTGTTTGGATAGCCAGTGTGTCTGGTTTTTGACACGTTGAATTTTAATAGAAAGGTTCATTTTTAGAAAGCCACAGCATGAAAGGGGAACTATAGAAAGTGGATGCATCCATGGAACCATTAAGTTTCAAGAAAGATAAATCACAGGAGCTACCCAAGCTAGCAAGGCTCTCTCCACTCTCTCCCTGATGTAATATTCCCAGTACTCCTTCCTGAGGAAAGAACCCCACACCCAGAGGAAGAATGAGGTCTTGCTCAGCCTCTCAAGGGACATTTAATGAGTGTCCCTTCTGGAGCATACCTTTGGAGATTCTAAGAGATTTATTTCCTTTGAGGGGCAATTCATCTGAGGAGATAAGACATGTATATAGGATAATGTGTCACATAAATAGCTTTGTCATGTTTGGGCCACAGTAATGGGAGGTTGGTATGAAAATTGCTTTAGGTTGAGGGGGCAAGGTACATTGGGGAAGAAGACATGGAAATGATAAAACATTAAGCTGGACTTTGAAGGCTGGGTGGGCTACAAATTGATGAGGAGTTGGAAGAGGGGAAGTTGAAGACCTGGGAAAATTGTATCAGAGATTTCAAACATCGTGAATAGCAGAATATCTGGGAACTTGATTGGATCAGTCCGGAAGGAACATTAATGTAGAAGCTGGGTGTAGAATAAATCAGAGAAATGTGGATACTGGAGGCAGGAAAACTGGGGAGAAATTGCTTATAACCCATGCAGATGCCAGATAATAAGAAGCTGGGATCAAGACAGTGGCAGTGGGGCTTCCCCGGTGGTGCAATGGTTAAGAATCCGCCTGCCAATGCAGGGGACATGGGTTCAAGCCCTGGTCCAGGAAGATCCCACATGCCGTGGAGCAACTAAGCCTACGTGCCACAACTCCTGAGCCCGCATGCCACAACTACTGAAGCCCGCGCGCCTAGAGCCCATGCTCCGCAACAAGAGAAGCCACCTCAATGAGAAGCCCGCGCACCGCAATGAAGAGTAGCCCCCGCTCGCCACAACTAGAGAAAGCCTGCGTGCAGCAATGAAGACCCGATGTAGCCAAAAATAAATAAAATAATTTAAAAAAAAAAGTGGCAGTGAGAATGCAAAAGATAGTTTGATGGTGAGAAAAGATGGCAGAATGGATGGGGACACAGAGGAGGAAGGATAGTCAATGATGAGGTTTCAGGGGGGATGAACTTGAGAAGTAAGAAAGGAGACAAACGAGCCTTTTTTTTTTTTAATGCTGGGGGGAAGGCTTAAAAGGGAGCAATGCAAGGAGGTGAAATGACAGCAGGTCTAAGATGAGAACATCCACCAGGAGGGGTTCACATTTGCAAGTCATGTCACGCATGTCACACGAACGCTATATAGATAAAGTGTATCTCTCTCTCTGTATCTTGAACAGGGGAGGAAGACTGGCCTTAGTTTCATTCATCCAACACACATTTCTAAGTGCCTCTTTTGTGTCACTTTACCATGGGAAAGATGAACATGATATGTTCCTAGAGTTCATAGTCTATAATGTAGGACTGACACATAAGGGGAATTGGCAGGATGATATTTTGGTGTAGTAACCAAGGTCAGCTGTTTTCCCCCTTGAGCTTTCAGCTATTGTTCCCTTATTCATAGAAAGACAGGGTTGATACAGCAGAGAAAAAAAAGTTCCAAAATAGGTTCTTAAAAATTTAGTCAGGGCTTCCCTGGTGGCGCAGTGGTTGAGAAATCCGCCTGCCGATGCAGGGGACGCGGGTTGGTGCACCGGTCCGGGAGGATCCCACATGCCGCGGAGCGGCTGGGCCCCTGAGCCATGGCCGCTGAGCCTGCGCGTCCGGAGCCTGTGCTCCGCGACGGGAGAGGCCACAACAGTGAGAGGCCCGCGTACCACAAAAAAAAAAAAAAATTTACAGTCAGTAGTTTGCAGCAGCCTCAGCCTTTTGCATACCAAAACCCAAAGTTTACAGCAAAAACAAAACGATAATGTGAGAGCCAGTTTCACTGCCCCTATAAGGAAGCATTCTGAGGGATTGAGGTAAAGCAGGAGGAGGAGACAGGCTCAGGGAGATGAGAGCCGAGAAGGAAGGGGCCCCTTGCTCTGTGCTCTGAGACTGAGTTTTCAGGTGGGGATGTGGCAGAGACAGACCCTGCAGAGAGGTCTGGAGCTCTGAGAACAGAAGAACCTTACTTTCTATTTCCTTTGAGAGGTAGTGAGTCTTGCAAACCAAATGCCCACCTTCTCCAACCCTTCTCCCCACCCATGCCCCCTACACACCTTCTTGGGCATGGTGAGGAAGCAACAGAGAAACGCCACCTTGGTGGGCAAGTCTGAATTTCCCAGAGCCCCAAGGCAGACAGAGGTGTTGGGGTGCTGGGAGAGACTTGGTGGGCAGGAGTAGCAGGTTCCAGACAAGGACCGAGGACCAGAGACTAGCTGGGACTGCAGATATCTAGGAGATGCCGGCAGCAGATGCAAGTGACGGCAGGCTGTGGGGATGATGGCATTTGAACCAGTGCCAGGGTGGACAGAGGTCAACTGATGCCCAGATGCCTCTTCATTGCTCCTGGACACAGTGAGACCATCCGTACCACCAGCCCCAAACTCAGAGCAACCCAGGAGAGAAGGGTTCCCTGCACAAATCCTGAAAAGCCTCATTGATCTGAGTTTACAGTGAACTAATAGGAAATGTTTGTCACTAAATAGAATAGAGACTTGAGAAGACGTGACCATTTTTTTTTTTTTTTGCAGATCTGAGTTTGTGGATTGAGATGATGCTTGCTACATAGACAAGTGTAGTGTGATGAAAGCAGATGGCACACTAGGTGCTACATGAGCACAAGTGAGAGGTTTCCTACCCACACTCTGAGGCGGTCGGAGTGAGTGAGGTGCTGCATTGAGCAGCGCATCATAGGATGAAGGACAGAGGCAGTAGGTAAAGGGCACCGTGAGTCAGTTGCATAACGGCCAGAGAGGCTGCAAAGTGAAATGCAGTGGGTTGCATAGGTCAAGCCAAAAACCAAAAGCCCTTTCGCTACAAGGCATGGGGATTCCTGAGGGTTTAGAGAAATGACACGACCACATTTTCATTTCAGAACCACTGTTCTGGGTGAATGTAAAGAAAGGCCTGGGGATCGGCTCACTCTGGGTTTCCTGCTTCTGGAGGCTGTTTCATTCTCTCTCCTGGCTTATCTTTACTACTAAACATCACATTGATTCTCATCACCCCCAAATCTGCATTGCAGGAGAAAAGAGGAAGGCATTTCTTTCTAGGTTTTATAAAGTGACAGACAATCAGCTCCGTGTCCAGCAATAAGTGTTTGGGAAGTGAAAGTGACCGTTCTGTATCAAAATTGGTGCAGTTTTAATACCCCAAGTCTTGAAAGAGAAACTAGGATAAACCGGTGTGATATTTAACACATAGAAATGTCTCCTTCCACAAATATGTACATACATAATGTTCCTTATTTACTGTTACTGAGAATGAACTTGAAACTGAGAAATGTGTTTGCTTTTATTTATACGAAGTTTACTTTGAAAATAGCAATTCACACTGCTCTGTGCAGTCTGTCCCCTGATGGAGGTGTGTGGGGGTGCTGCCAGCCCAGTTCAGAGGCGCTGGGTGAGGCATTCCTGGGAGCTCTGCCTCCTGGCTGTTTCTTCAGCCTTCTCAGTGATTCTGTAAGCTATCTGATACTTTGATAAATCTCTTTCTGCTGCCAGAGTGGGATTTTGTTTTCTATACACTGAAGCAAAACAGGTCAAATAAGTACTTTTTAAAAAAAGGATCAAATTTGCACTGGTTAAGATCTTGGGGCTCTGAAGTCTGACTGCTTAGATTTGAATTCCAACTGTGCCCCTGCCTGCTCCTTGACTTTATTTTTTCTTATTTATTTATTATTTTAAAAATAGATTTATTTATTTTTATTTACTTATTTTTGGCTGCGTTGGGTCTTCGTTGCTGCACGTAGGCTTTCTCTAGTTGCGGCGAGCGGGGGGCTGCTCTTTGTTCCGGTGCGCGGGCTTTTCATTGCGGTGGCTTCTCTTGTTGCGGAGCACGGGCTCTAGGCGCATGGGCTTCAGTAGTTGTGGCTCGCGGGCTCTAGAGCGCAGGCTCGGTAGTTGTGGCGCATGGGCTTAGTTGCTCCGCAGCATGTGGGATCTTCCTGGATCAGGGATCGAACCTGTGTCCCCCGCATTGGCAGGTGGATTCTTAACCACTGTGCCAGCAGGGAAGTCCCTAATTGTTTTTTATATTGTAGCATATTTGATTTACAATGCTGTGCTAGTTTCAGGTGTGCAGCAAAGTGATTTACTTATACATATACATGTATCTATTATTTTTCAGATTCTTTTCCCATATAGGTTATTACAGTGTATTGAGTAGAGTTCCCTGTGCTATACAGTAGATTCTTATTAGTTATCCCAAACTCCTTATTCATTCCCCCACCCCACCTTTCGCCTTTGGTAACCGTAAGTTTGTGTTTTCTAAGTCTGTGTGTCTGTTTCTGTTCTGTAAATAACTTCATTTGTATCATTTTTTTTAGATTCCACATATAAGTGATATATGATATTTGTCTTTCTCTGACTTATTTCACTTAGTATGATAATCTCTAGGTCCATCCACGTTCCTGCAAATGGCATTACTTCATTCTTTTTTATGGCTGAGTAATATTCCATTGTATATATGTACCACATCTTCTTTGTCCATTCCTCTCTCTGACATTTAGGTTGCTTCCATGTCTTGGCTATTGTAAAATTACTGCCGCAGTGAACACTGGGGTGCATGTATCTTTTCAAATTATGGTTTTCTCTGGATATTTGGCCAGGAGTGGGTTTGCTGGATCTTATGGTAGCTCTGTTTTTAGGTTTTTTTTTTTTTTAATAAATTTTTAATGTTTTAATGAATGGGTGTGTGCACCTTATTTATTTTTTATTTATTTATTTATCTTTTGGCCACAGTGTGTGCTGCATGTGGGATCTTAGTTCCAGGATTGAACCTGTGCCCCCTGCATTGTGAGCAGGGCGTCTTAACCACTGGACTGCCAGGGAAGTCCCTTATTTGTAGTTTTTTAAGGAACCTCCATACTGTTCTCCATAGTGGGCGCACCAACTTACATTCCCACCAACAGTATAGGAGGGTTCCCTTTTCTCCACACCCTCTCCAGCATTTATTGTTTCTAGATTTTTTGATGATGGCTGTTCTGACCAGTGTGAGGTGATACCTCACTGTACTTTTGATTTGCATTCCTATAATAATTCGTGTTGTTCAGCATCTTTTCATGTGCTTTTTGGCCATCTGTATGTCTTCTTTGGAGAAATGTCTATTTAGATCTACACTTTTTTGGATTGAGTTTTTTTTTTTAACATCTTTATTGGAGTATAATTGTTTTACAATGGTGTGTTAGTTTCTGCTTTACAACAAAGTGAATCAGTTATACATATACGTATATTCCCATATCTCTTCCCTCTTGCGTCTCCCTCCCTCCCACCCTCCCTATCCCACCTCTCTAGGTGGTCACAAACCACCTAGCTGATCTCCCTGTGCTATGCGGCTGCTTCCCACTAGCTATCCACCTACGTTTGGTAGTGTATGTATGTCCATGCCACTCTCTCACTTCATCACAGCTTACCCTTCCCCCTCCCCGTATCCTCAAGTTCATGAGGTTTTTTTTGTTGTTGTTTTTTAATATAGAGCTGCAAGAGCTGCTTGTATATTTTGGAGATTAATGCTTTGTCAGTTGCTTCATTTGCAAATATTTTCTCCCATTCTGTGGGTTGTCTTTTCGTTTTGTTTATGGTTTCCTTTGCTGTGCAAATGCTTTTATTTTATTTTATTTTATTTTGTTTATTTATCTTGGCTGTGTCAGGTCTTAGCTGCGACATGTGGAATCTTTGTTGAGGCATGCAGGACCCTTCATTGTGGCGCACGGGCTTCTCTCTAGTTGTGGTGTGTGGGTTTTTCTCTAGTTGTGGCGTGTGGGCTCCAGGGTGCGTGGGCTCTGCAGTTGTGGCACGCGGTATCTCTAGTTGAGGCACAGGAGCTCAGTAGTTGTGGCGTGTGGGCCTAGCTCCCCTGCAGCATGTGGGATCCCAGTTCCCTGACCAGGGATTGAACCTGCGTCCCCTGCACTGGAATGCAGACTCCCCACCACTGGACCACCAGGGAGGTCCCTGTGCAAACGCTTTTACGTTTAATTAGGTCGCATTTGTTTTTGTTCTTATTTTCATTAATTTAGGATGTGGAGGCCAAAAGATATTGCTGTGATATATGTCAAAGAGTGTTTGCCTATGTTTTCCTCTAAGAGTTTTCTAGTATCCGGTCTTACATTTAGGTCCTTAATCCATTTTGAGTTTAGAGAATGCTCTAATTTCATTCTTTTGCATGTGGCTGTCCAGTTTTCCCAGCACCACTTATTGAAGAGACTGTTTTCTCTCTATTATATATTTCTGCCTCCTTTGTTGTAGATTAATTGACCAGAGGGGTATGGGTTTATTTCTGGGCTTTCTATCCTATTCCATTGATCTATAAGTCTGTCTTCAGGCCAGTAGCATATTGTTTTGATTACTGTTGCCTTATAGTAGAGTCTGAAGTCAGGGAGTCTGATTCCTCCAGCTCTGTTTTTCTTTCTCAAGATTGCTTTGGCTATTTGGGGTCTTTTGTATCTCCATACAAATTTTAAGACTTTTTATTTTAGATCTGCAAAAAATGCCATTGGTAATTTGATAGGGATTGCATTGAATCTGTAGATTACCTTGGGGAGTATAGTCATTTTGACAAACATCCAAGAACATGGTATATCTTTCCATCTGTGTCATTTTCAGTTTCTTTTATTATTGTCTTACAGTTTTCAGAGTACAGGTCTTTCACCTCCTTAGGTAGGTTTATTCCTAGGTATTTTATTCTTTTTGATGTGATGGTAAATGGGAGTGTTTCCTTAATTTCTCTTTCTGATCTTTCGTTGTCAGTGTAGAGCAATGCAAGAGATTTCTGTGCATCAATTTTGTATGCTGCAACTGTACCAAATTAATTGATGAGCTCTAGTAGTTTTCTGGTAGCATCTTTAGGATTTTCTATGTATCGTATCATGTCATCTGCAAACAGTGACAGTTTTACTTCTTCTTTTCCAATTTGGATATCTTTTATTTCTTTTTTTTCTGATTGCCATGGGTAGGACTTCCAAAACTATGTTGAATAAAAGTGGCGAGAGTGGACATTTTCATCTTGTTCCTGATCTTAGGAAATGCTTTCAGCTTTTCACCATTGAGTATATTGGTGGCTATGTGTTTGTCATAACATATATGACCTTTACTATGTTGAGGTAGGTTCCCTCTGTGCCCACTTTCTGGAGAGTTTTTATCATAAATAATAGGTGTTGGATTTTGTCAAAAGGTTTTTCTGCATTTGTTGAGATGATCATATGGTTTTATTCTTTAATTTGTTATTGTGGCACATCACACTGATTGATGTGAGGATATTGAAAATTCCTTGTATCCCTAGGATAAATCCCACTTCATCATGGTATATGATCCTTTTAATGTATTGTTGGATTTGGTTTGCATCAGTGATGTTGCCTGTAGTTTTCTTTTTTTGTGACATCTTGTCTGGTTTGGGTATCAGGGTGATGGTGGCCTTGTAGAATGAGTTTGGGAGTGTTCCTTCCTCTGAAATTTTTTGAAATAGTTTCAGAAGGTTAGGTGTTAACTCTTCTCTAAATGTTTGATAGAATTTGTCTGTGAAGCCATCTGGTCCTGGACTTTTGTTTCTTGGGAGTTTTTAAATAACAGTTTCAATTTCAGTGCTTGTGATTGGTCTGTTCATATTTTTTATTTCTTCCTGGTTAAGTCTTGGGAGATTGTACCTTTCAAAGAATTTGTCCATTTCTTCTAGGCTGTCCATTTTTTATTGGCATGTAGTTGCTTGTAGTAGTCTCTTATAATCCTTTATATTTCTGTGGTGTCTGTTGTAACTTCTCCTTTTTCATTTCTAATTTTATTGATTTGAGCCCTCGGCCTTTTTTTCATGATGAGGCTGGCTAAAGTTTTATCAATTTTGTTTATCTTTTTAAAGAACCAACTTTTAGTTTCTTCGATCTTTCCTATTGTTTTCTTTGTCTCTATTTCATTTATTTCTGCTCTGATCTTTAAGATTTCTTTCCTTCTGCTAACTTTGAGTTTTGTTTGTTCTTCTTTCTGTAGTTGCTTTACGTGTAAGGTTAGGTTGTTTATCTGAGATTGTGTTTGAGGTAAGATTGTATTGCTATAAACTTCTCTCTTAGAACTGTTTTTGCTGCATCACATAGGTTTTGGATTGTCGTATTTTCATTTTCACTTGTATCTAGGAATTTTTAAATTTCCTCTTTGATTTCTTCAGTGATCCATTGGTTGTTTAGTAACATATTGTTTAGCCACCACTTGTCTCTGTTTTTTAGTTTTTTTTCTTGTGATTGATTTCTAATCTCATAGCGTTGTGGTTGGAAGATGCTTGATGTGATTTCAGTTTTCTTAAATTTATCCAGGCTTGCTTTATGTCCCAGCATGTGATCAATCTTGGAGAATGTTCCATGTGCACTTGAGAAGAATGTGTATTCTGCTGCTTTCAGATGGAATGCTCTGTAAATATCCATTAAGTCCATCTGGTCTTATGTGTCATTTAAGGCCTGTGTTTCCTTACTGATTCTCTGTCTGGCTGATATGTCCATTGATGTAAGTGGGGTGTTAAACTCCCCCATTATTATTGTTACTCAGTTTTTCACCTTTTATGGCTGTTAGTATTTGCCTTATATATTGAGGTGCTCCTATCTTGAGTGCATATATATTTACAATTGTTACATCTTCTTGGATCGATCCCTTGATCATTATGTAGTGTCCTTCTTTATCTCTTGTAATAGTCTTTATTTTTATGTCTGTTTTGTCTGACACGAGCTGATCTCCCTGTTCTATGCGGCTGCTTTCCACTAGCTATTGGTTTTACATTTGGTAGTGTATACATGTCCATGCTACTCTCTCACTTTGTCCCAGCTTACCCTTCCCCCTCCCCATGTCCTCAAGTCCATTCTCTAGTAGGTCTGCGTCTTTATTCCCATCCTGCCCCTAGGTGCTTCATGACCATTTTTTTTTTTTGGATTCCATATATGTGTGTTAGCATGCGGTATTTGTTTTTCTCTTTCTGACTTACTTCACTTTCTATGACAGACTCTTAAGTCCATCCACCTCACTACAAATAACTCAATTTCATTTCTTTTTATGGCTCAGTAATATTCCATTGTATATATGTGCCACATCTTCTTATCTATTCATCTGTTGATGGACACTTAGGTTGCTTCCACGTCCTGGCTATTGTAAATAGAGCTATAATGAACATTGTGGTACATGACTCTTTTTGAATTATGGTTTTCTCAGGGTATATGCCCAGTAGTGGGATTGCTGGGTCATATGGTAGTTCTATTTTTAGTTTTTTAAGGAA
>NC_041218.1:95036430-95047626 GCF_002837175.3 Physeter macrocephalus
TTTTTTGTTGATGGCCATTCTGACTGGTGCGAGATGATATCTCATTGTAGTTTTGATTTGCATTTCTCTAATGATTAATGATGTTGAGCAGTCTTTCATGTGTTTGTTTCCAGTTTTCTTTTGATTTCCATTTGCATGGAATAGCTTTTTCCATCCCCACTTTTGGTCTGTATGTGTCCCTAGATCTGAAGTGGGTCTTTTGTAGACAGCATATATACGGGTCTTGTTTTTGTATCCATTCAGCCAATCTGTGTCTTTTGATTGGAGCATTTAATCCATTTACATTTAAGGTAATTACCAATATGTATGTTCCTATTGCCATTTTGTTAATTGTTTGGGGATTGTTTTTGTAGGTTGTTTTTCTTCCCTTCCTGTTTTGTTTTCTTGTGGTTTGATGACTATCTTTAGTGTTCTGTTTGGATTCCTGTGTGTGTGTGTATCTATTGTAGATTTTTGGTTTGCGGTTACCATGAGGTTTTGATATAGCAGTTTCTATATATACAAGATTGTTTTAAGTTGCTGGTGTCTTAATTTCAAATGCATTTCCAGTATCCGGCATTTGTACTCTCCTTATGATTGCTGGTTTCAATATATTTGTGTGTGGATGATTTCCTACCATTACTGTATGTTTGCCTTTACCAGTGAGCTTTCCCATTCATAATTTTCTTGTTTCTAGTTGGGGGCTTTTCTTTTCTGCCTAGAGAAGTTGCTCTAGCATTTGTTGTAGAGCTGGTTTGGTGTTACTGAATTCTCTTAGCTTTTCCTTGTCTGTCAAGCTTTTGATTTCTCCGTTGAATCTGAATGAGAGCCTTGCTGGGTTACCATGAGGTTTTGATATAGCAGTTTCTATGTATACAAGATTGTTTTAAGTTGCTGGTGTCTTAATTTCAAATGCATTTCCAGTATCCGGCATTTGTACTCTCCTCATGATTGCTGGTTTCAATATATTTGTGTGTGGATGATTTCCTACCATTACTGTATGTTTGCCTTTACCAGTGAGCTTTCCCATTCATAATTTTCTTGTTTCTAGTTGGGGGCTTTTCTTTTCTGCCTAGAGAAGTTGCTCTAGCATTTGTTGTAGAGCTGGTTTGGTGTTACTGAATTCTCTTAGCTTTTCCTTGTCTGTCAAGCTTTTGATTTCTCCGTTGAATCTGAATGAGAGCCTTGCTGGGTAGAGTATTCTTGGTTGTAGGTTTTTCCCTTGTATCACTTTAAATATGTCCTGCTACTCCCTTCTGGCCTGCACAGTTTCTGCTGAAAAATCAGCTGATAACCGTATGGGGATTCACTTGTATGTTATTTTTTGCTTTTCCCTTTTTGCTTTTCATGTTTTCTCTTTGTCTTTAAATTTTGTTAGTCTTGGCATGTTCCTCCTTGGGTTTATCCTGCCTGGGGCTCTCTGCTTCCTGGAATTGGGTGACTATTTTCTTTCTGATGTTCAGAAAGTTTTCAGCTATTACCTCTTCAAATAATTTCTCAGGCCCTTTCTCTCTCTGTTCTCCTTTGGGACCCCTATAATGTGAATGTTGGTGCACTTAATGTTGTTCCAGAGGTCTCTTAAACTGTCTTCAATTCTTTTCATTCTTTTTTCTTTATTCTGTTCCACAGCAGTCATTTCCACCACTCTTTCAGCTCACTTATCTGTTCTTCTGCCTCATTTATTCTACTATTTATTCCTTCTAGTTTATTTTTCAATTGTATTGTTCAGCTCTGTTCTTTAAATGTTCTAGCTCTTTGTCACACATTTCTTGTGTCTTCTTTCTTGTTCCTCCATTCTTTTTCTGATATTTTGGATCATTTTTACTATCATTACTCTGAGTTCTTTTTCAGGTAGATTGCCTATCTCCACTTCACTTAGTATTTCTTGGTTTTTATCTTGTACCTTCTTCTGGAACATATTTCTCTGATATCTCATTTTGTCTAATTTTCTGTGTTTGTGGTCTCCTTTCTGCAGGCTGCAGGACTGTAGTTCTTTTTGCTTCTGGTATTTCCCCCCCGGTGGATGAGGCTGGTCTAAGAGGCTTGTGCAGGCTTCCTGGTTGGAGGCACTGGTGCCTGCGCACTTGTGGGCGGAACTGTGTCTTGTCCCTCTGGTGGGCAGGGCCGTGTCAAGGGGTGTGTCTAGGGGTGGCTGTTGCCTCAGGTGGAGTTTATACAGCCTGTCTGGTGATGGGTGGGGCTGTGTTCCCACCCTGTTGGTTGTTTGGCCTGAGGCGCTAGGCTGTTGGGTGAGGCCAGGTCTTGGTGTCCAAATGGCAGCCTTTAGGATAGCTCATGCCAGTGAGTACCCAGTACCTCCGTCACCAGTGTCCTTGTCCCTGCAGTTAGCCACATGCCCCCCACCTCCCCAGGGGACCCTCCAAGACCAGTAGGTAGGTCTGGCCCAGGCTTCTATGAAGTCACTTTTTTTACCCTGGGGTCCCAATGCTTATGAGACCTTGTGTGTGCCCTCCAAGAGTGGCCTGTTTACCCCAGTCCTGTGGCATTCCTGTGATCAAGCCCCATTGGCCTTCAAAGCCATCTGGGAACTCCTACTCCCTGTGCCAGACTGGGGAGCCTGATGTGGGGCTCAGAGCTCTCACTCCTGTGGGAGAACTCCTGCAATATAATTATTTTCCAGTTTGTGGGTTGCCCACCTGGTGGGTATGAGATTTGATTGTATTGTGAATGTGCCCCTCCTACCATCTTGCTGTGGCAGCTTCTTTGTCTTTAGAAGTAGAATATCGTTTTTGGTATGTTCCAGTCCTTTTTTGTTGATGGTTGTTCAGCAGTTAGTTGTGATTTTGGTGTTTTTGTGAGAGGAGGTGAGCTCAGGTCCTTTTACTCCACCATCTTGTGGCGATCTTGTGCCATGAGTTGCTCCTTGAGTTTAGACAAACTGCTTAACCTTTAAGTAAACTGATGATGATGATAATAATGCCTATCTCATATTGTTATGATGATAATGCATGCAAAGTGCTTAGAACAGTGCCTGACACACAGTGATTGCTCAATAAATGTTCATTTTCATAATATTAAATATACGTCGTTTAGCACTAGAACAGCCAAATGAATTAAATTTATTGAGAACATCTCAAATTCTCAAAGATGGACATAACTTATTTATGGACATACTTAAACAGTGTAAAATCCTTTAAAACTGTTTTCACAAAATAACTTTGAACTTGGCAGTTTCAGTCAGAGAATGGCTGTTTTTAAGGAGAAGGTACAAAATATGAAGTCTGCAGCTACATTCCTCTTCTCCAGTACAAGTGAAGTAGGTTTGCTTTTTATCTGTGTTTCAAATTGGACTCATTTGTAAGGTATTTTTGTGAAGGAAGAGTTTCTCTCGTTAAAACAAAAACTAAAACTAAAAACGAGCAGTGTAGTGGAGAGATCCCTAGTCTTGGAATACAGAAATTCTGAGAGGGCTGACAATAACAACAAAGACTTAATAACAACAAAGACTTTGCAATTCTAAATATTTAAGAGTGACCGAAAAAGTCTATTGTCTTCTACTCAGTATTCTTTTTAACTCCAGTGCAAAGAGATGTACTGTGCATTTCCTGTGAACTTGGCCATGTGATTTCTTAGCACAGAGCCCTGTTCTAAAGTCAGGCAGTCACCTTGGAGACTGTGATAACATCTCTGCATTTTGGTTTCTTTGTCAGTAAAACTGGGGATATAATGTCTTCTTCCTAGGGGTCCCGTGAGAATGAAATGAGATGCTCCTCCTGGGAGTGACTGAGCCAAGTTTAATGGTGTGCTTGGCAGCCATGAGCATCCTTCCCTCTCCCCAAAAAGACAGATGCAGAAAGCTGCATTTATTCCCTTTTATGGGACAAAGAGATCAGGGACAGCAAGTATGTGCTTTTCACTGGTTGGAGGATGGCAGTGTATCCCAAGGAGATGAAACCAATAACTATGAGTCGTGGGCACAAGTTTGAGTTCTCTCCCTCAATTCCATGCTCTCTACATCCTACGAGGGCAAAGGAGGCTCCAGAGAATGAATGCTTCAGGAAACGTCGTGTGTCCATCCTCTGGCACCGCACAGTCCCCTTTCCCCTGAGTATCCCTCTCAGATTCTACAGTGTTACTTGTTTCCTCCTGCTAGGAAAACCTCCCCCCACTCCCTCACGCTCTAGGTGCTGAAACTCTCTTGCATTCCTTAGAGGGTGCCAGAATGCTCGATTAACGTTGTGCAACCCAGGAAAAGTGAGTCTTTCACAGTGCGAAGAGCTAATGTTTATTCAATCAACAAACGCGGAATGCCTGCCAGGGCCAGACACTGCTGGTCATCGGGACAAAGAGAATGTGTCGTTAGTCAACATAAAACTGCATAGCGCCAGGCGGCTCTTGTTATTCCCAGACGTCACTGAGTCAGTGCCAACAGGCACAGTGTATCATTCAATGCCTATTAAGAAGATAACAGCTGATGACATATTTTTAAAAAGCCAAACCCAGAATCTGAGAGTTGTTGCTGGCAGAGCATATGGAAACAAGGTCCAAGGAGCTGCTGGATGGCCACAGTGGTGATGCACTCGGCCAGCCAGGGCCAACTCTCAGCGGCCCACATTACGGCCGGACAGTTTTACTAGGACCTAAAAAGTCACTTCCAACTCCAAGACCTAGGTTTCCATTCGTAAATAATGAGTCAAACAAATAAATGATGAAATATTGACTGTGAACCCCCATCAGGGCATGGACAGGGAAAACCCTAACTTTATCAACTGCAAAGAGAAGAAGCTTTTCTTAAGCATGACGTAAACCTGTACAAATCTCTTAACAGCACTGGTGTTAACTTTATCAACTGCAAAGAGAAACATCTAGTAAATGGGAGAAGATGAAGAAGCTTTTCTTAAGCATGACGTAAACCTGTACAAATCTCTTAACAGCACTGGTGTCGACAAACGCTTCTGTGGCTGCAAAAATGGTCTTCAGAGAGCGGCGAGGAAGAGGCTGACAAAGAGAACTGGCCTATTTTTTCATCTCCAAAATGGCACTTCCTGGTCCCCGGTGCTTAGCACTGCAGATGTTACAGAACTGCACAGGAGAGTTCTAAAAATGCAATTAAAAATGCAGATTTTAAAAGATCTACCCTTTCTACTCATGTTCAGAAATATTATGGGAGTGCTGGTGGGGGAATGGGAATCAGGCGATGAAACATTTGGCTCCTTTTCCCGGAGGTTACTGGTGGTTCACACAGGATCCTGTCTACACCAGCTGTTATTCTTGGACTCAAAAGACACCCCACAGCAAGACAAGTCTAACGTGACCCAAGGGGACCTGGGGGAACCGACTTGACCCTGAAAAAATAGCAGTGTCATGATACAGAAATCAGGGTGAGAAAGTTATAGAAAATGGTTCTCACTGTAGCTCATTTCTAAAGCTCAACTGTCGTCAATTGTATCTCAACAAATTTACTTACGTGAATATGCTTTTATAATGTTTAGTATCGTATACTAAGCATTTTTGCATTTGAGAAGTAGGTACATTGCTTTTTCTGATGTGACATAAACTATATTATAACTGAGACAGAGACAGTGGTTATCATTTTACACACATCCCTCTGGCTGCACCAATTTCTCTCGAGTTGCTGGTGACCAAGCAGCCAACTTACCATGCTGGTCATAGGCAGGCACTCCTTGTGGAACATGTGGCGGCAGTGGAAGACCACCATGCTGAAGGGCTTAGCTGCATCTGGGGGGGAGAGGGCAGGAAAGAGAGAAGAGCTCGGTGCAACAGTAGAAGTTTCACTTTCCAGCCATAAGCTGCCTTGGGGGGAGGCTAATTGATGAACGCCTCCCTGCCGAGCAGCAGCATGGCTGAACGCAGGGCCGGTAGGACAGTCCTGTTGCTACGGGGGTCCCAGGTTACCTGCTTGGCCTCCAAGTCAGTTACTACAGCTACATACTGGTGACAATTTCACGGCAAGGCAACAGCATTTGTTGTGAAAATCGGCATCAGTACGTGCAAAGCTCTCCCTCCTCCAGCCCCGTACGCACAATCAGGACACCACTAAAGGGGATTCCGTGGCTTTGTAAGAATGCTTTCTGTCGGTTCACCCACTGCCTTTGCCAAGGCCATGCACCGACTTCAGGGCACAGCTGGGCTAACATCCCAGGCTGTGACCTTGCCCTGTGCTGTACTTCTGCTGGGGCACCACACCTCGTCTGCCTGTGTGGCCAGCTTGGTTCCGGTGAGACTGAACCCTTAGCAGATTAAATTAGGAGTTTAATCTAACTATACAGTGCAGGTGCATGCGTTCACTTTCTGTTAAAACATTGCCTAAAACCCTATGAAAGCTCACTGCTTTTCCCTGCAGTTTTTAACACAAGCACTTAAAATCCAAACCTCTAAAAAAGACCCTACGGGGGAGCTTCTTGCGTTCGTGCCCTGCTAAATAACCCCTTAACGCTAAGTAAATGGCACACAGATTAGGTCTTTTTGTACTTCTCTATGCCGAATTTATACACAAGAAGCATTTTTTAGCATCTCAACTATGCTTTAATTTCTACTTTCAAATTATGGAAATTCCTCATGTCCTATGATCCTTACATAAAATGCTTTAATTATATGAAGAGATGGATAGCTACCAAGAACTGTAAACAAATGTACGTGTCTTTTAAGGAGTCACAGTTCCCATTAGAAGGTATTTGTTTCCATTGAAATGTGAGATAACTTGGGTGCCTAGATCCATACGGCAGTGAAAAGCTTAAAGGAGAGGAAAAGCTACCTATAAATTTTTTCCCAGGCACACACACACGGTTCCGCTAGCTAGGAATCTAACAAGTTGACGGTAAGTTTTCATTTTCTTTCCTTCTACGCTAGGGCAGTGGTTCTCAAAGAAAGACTGGCCCCGAACCAGTCGCATCCATATCACCTGGGAACTTGTTAGAAATGCAGATTCTCAGGTCCCCCCCTGCACTACCGAATCAGCACCTCTGGGGATGGGACCAGCAATCTGAGTTTTAACCAGCCTGCCGGCCGATGCCGACTCAATCGAGAGCTTGGGAGCCTCGGCTCTGAGGAACGGCAGCGCCAGCGTGCAACTGAGGGGCAGCTTGGGCTGAAATTCTTCTCTAAACTGGATTATCCCAAAAGGTATATAATTTTATAAATTGTAACCCGCTAACTTCAAAATTTTAACTCCACTCATCATTAACACGTCCCAAAAGGTATATAATTTTATAAATTGTAACCCGCTAACTTCAAAATTTTAACTCCACTCATCATTAACACGTATTTGGGGACTTTCTTCCCCTCCCAACCATCTTACCTGATGGAAGAATGGGGGAAAGACAGGACTCACAGATGTTCTCCTCTGCAAGGAAACACATACACTTGGGATTATACAATGTTTCTCTTTGCTCTGTCCTTTCTGATAGCAAGGCAGGCAGTTCCAATAGGACTCTTTCAGTTGTACCCACCATCAACCAGAATGCCTTTCATTTGAGTTCGGTGCATCTTCTTTAGTAAGGACAAAGAGTCAGCTACAAGAATCTTCTTGCAGCCTTCGCGAAGCAGAATCTAATGCACACATTGTGAAAGAAAAGCCATCTTAAAAAGACTCAAATATGGGGGAGACTCTGCTGCAGTGCCCACATCTTCCGGCCCAATGGGTCTTAGTGCACGTGGTTCTGTGCGGCTCTGGAAATGCCGTGGAAATTCACACAATGAAGACATCGCCGCCTCCCTGTCACCCAGCTCTGGGTCACGGCAAAGGCAGAGCTGCATCCTGACTTTCTTCACACCAGTCACTCTCAACTCTAAAACCTACGTGGACGTTCTGCTTTCACGTGGCTTCAATTCATGCCACCAGGGAAGGGAACTGGAAGCGGTCAGCTGTAGTCCTCCATCCCCAATCGGCTGTGATAACACGTCCGCCTCTCAAATCCCGAGGAGCCCCGGTATTGGGTGAATGCACCCAGAGGGTTTCTCGCCTAATTCCCTGAAGGCAAAGAGCCAAGAAAACAGATGTCCAGAGTTCTATACGCACCATTTTTAAAGCTGATGAGCAGGAAACTACATGATTTTACTGTTTCTACATTAATTGAGACACTGCCTATTAAGTTTTATTCTTTAAAATGCTGCTAGAAATTGAAATTTTCCGATTTTTAAAAAGACATTAAAACTGTAACAGATGTCACGAAAGCATACAGGAAGAAGAGAAAAATAAATACTAATGTGGGTAAACTTTAAGAAAATTTATAAGCAAACGTATATAGCTGCCCAGACTCTAATACTAAAATAAAAACTTAACAAAAAATAGTGTCACAATCACAGCAAAATGCTTCACAAAGAGCTGGCTATGACCCTGAGTGGGTCTATAAGGCCCATGGCATGAATGGTGGGCCTGGCGGTCTAGACAGAAGCCACGGTGTCTGCAAACTTAAAAAAGAAAACAGGGAAGAAAAAACAACAACAACAACTAAGAGGGAACCATTTCTTCACCAGGATTACATTTTTCTAAATAGGCACAATCTGTCCACCCACAGAAAGTATTTTCTAGGAAAAACTTTAGTATTCAGAGGCACATAGCCAGGAGAAGGGAAAATACACAAGGAGAGCTTTGTATGTTACTAACTTCTTCCTATATCCTTCTCAACAACTCTAGTTTCCTTAACATTACATTGTTTCCCTCCATAGTTCTTAGTTTTTCTAAATTCTATGTTTACTATTACCTTTATTCTCTTTTTCATCATTTTCATGACAATCAGTTGTAGCTTCTGTAATCATTACAAGCATACCTTGTTCTATTATAAGATTAAATAAGAACGTATTTATAAGGTACCTGTTGAAAACTAACACAAGACTCTCCCTATTTTTCCTTTTTTCTCTGCAGTTCATCATCATTGATAATAATTGCAAGCAAAAGCAAAGCACCAGACTCACATTTTATAAAGCAATAAAAGGACTGTACATCAGCAAAGTTATTATGGTTCATTAAAAACAGCTGCCATGGGAAAAATGCCATATAAGACTGCCAAGTTTCTGAGATTTCTATTTTAAAAGATTCTTTGAAAGCTGGCATTGCCTTGTTCATACTGTAGCGCTTATCATCGGCATTGCACATGAGATAGTTACCTGGTTTTACAAGCCCCCAGAGCTAGACCTAGAAACCATTTTACCTAATTTCTGATCCATCATTTAGGCCACAATGCAATGGGATTTAAATTCTACTTGAAAAAGCTTTGCTTTGTGTTGGGATTATCATCAAAGGTGATGCATTGCAGAGAAATAAGAAGGAAAAGACAAAGACTCTAAGGCCTCATGCTGGAGTTCAAAAATAGAATTATAAATGCAATTACATTTAAATTTACACTAGCACAAAGTAGGCATGTACCGAACTGACTAAAGAAGCTATAGTTGGTTGTCATAGGCTACCTATGTCACCTAAAAGCTGTAATGAAGCCAAACTGAAATAATTTTAAAGGAAAAAAAATAGATTTTATCTTAAAAGTTTATTTTGGGGATATATAAATTTAAAAACTCTTTCTTAGAAGAAATTAAGGGCTTATGCACTGGGGGTCAAAAAGAAACCCATGTGGGCCCCCCAAAAAAGGCAGATAGGAAAGAAGTCGCTATTTCCTCTTAATTCATTTGTCTCTGGATTTCAAAGTAGAGACCTATGGGGAAATGATAAAGGCACATGGAGTTTGTAGCAAATGTAAATATGGGAAAAGAACTTTGATAGACGCAGAGATGCCTGGAGTCAGTTTACCTGTGTGTGTGTGTTCATGTACATGTGTGAAGTTTAACAAAACGTGTTAAAGCTTTTTGCTTCTCCTAGAAATATTCATTCAGATCGTGAGCTGCTCGAGCTGCATTCTACTCATCTCCTGGTCCCTGAGACAACGCATGGAAGCCCTGTAAGTACCTACCCAGCACAGGATCTAACACAACAGGCACGCAAATATTTAAATAAATGTGTTTATAAACAATCAAACATGTAACTTAAAAAACTTATGCTGAAAAATCTAAGCTACTTTATTACAGATTCCAAAATAAGTATTACGGATGATTTCCATAGAAATATTGTTAAGACTACGCAGCTGCATTCACTAGATAAAGGCTTGCTTATGAAAGGACGGTACTGAGAACTTGAGAGAAATACTTTAGAGACCATCTAATCTAGAAGCTCCTAAATGAAACAATCAAACATGTAACTTAAAAAACTTATGCTGAAAAATCTAAGCTACTTTATTACAGATTCCAAAATAAGTATTACGGATGATTTCCATAGAAATATTGTTAAGACTACGCAGCTGCATTCACTACTAGATAAAGGCTTGCTTATGAAAGGATGGTACTGAGAACTTGAGAGAAATACTTTAGAGACCATCTAATCTAGAAGCTCCTAAATGTCAATGCATAGCCCGGTGCCAGGCTGAGTGTATAAGAAACACCAAGGTGGCCTAAGGACCTAGTCCCTAATCCTCTCCAGCAGATCTGGGGTGGTACCTGAAACTTGGTAATTTAAGAAAAGCATTCAGATAATTCTGGTGTGCAGCCAGGCTTAACAAATACTGATTTAATCTAATGGGAAAATGGACACCCAGAGACCTTATGTGCCCTCCCCAAAGGTCAACAGGCTTGTTATTGCCAAAGCCAGAACTAGAGTCCACGTCTGCAAATACACCATGTCCACGGCTCTTTAAAGACAACAGGTTACCTGTTCATCTTTCAGGACAATCCTATATATTCCTGTGTTGTATGTAACCTGCCAGTACAGTGAATTCATCTCCAGAGACCAATGGGACAACTAGTGAGAAAAACACATTTAGTCAGAGTATCTGAGTTCAAACCCAGTTCCTCACCTTCCCAGGCTGGCGAGTCAGAACTTTTTGAGACTCAGTCTTCTTACGTGTAAAATGGAGATGACAGTTCCTTAAGGATCATTACTGAAAATGACTGTCAAATAAGACTGTCAAAGAGAAGTGTTTAAGAACAAAGATGCTGGAACTCTTAAGAGGAAAAAAAAAAAAGGCAATGGAAGTGGATATAAATGCTAAATTTATAAACAAAATGTCTTACAAATATGAAACAGCATAAAAATAATTTGGAAATTGTGGTCAGTTTAATGTAAAAATAGAAATATCATTTATATCATATTGTTTCATAAATAATTTATATCAAAACAAGTGCTCTTTGTCCTTGAAATCAGACCTAGAAACATTTTAGGTTTATGAAGTATGATAAGGGGTACTTTTATCC
>NC_041218.1:95048326-95056822 GCF_002837175.3 Physeter macrocephalus
TGACTAAAGAAGCTATAGTTGGTTGTCATAGGCTACCTATGTCACCTAAAAGCTGTAATGAAGCCAAACTGAAATAATTTTAAAGGAAAAAAAATAGATTTTATCTTAAAAGTTTATTTTGGGGATATATAAATTTAAAAACTCTTTCTTAGAAGAAATTAAGGGCTTATGCACTGGGGGTCAAAAAGAAACCCATGTGGGCCCCCCAAAAAAGGCAGATAGGAAAGAAGTCGCTATTTCCTCTTAATTCATTTGTCTCTGGATTTCAAAGTAGAGACCTATGGGGAAATGATAAAGGCACATGGAGTTTGTAGCAAATGTAAATATGGGAAAAGAACTTTGATAGACGCAGAGATGCCTGGAGTCAGTTTACCTGTGTGTGTGTGTTCATGTACATGTGTGAAGTTTAACAAAACGTGTTAAAGCTTTTTGCTTCTCCTAGAAATATTCATTCAGATCGTGAGCTGCTCGAGCTGCATTCTACTCATCTCCTGGTCCCTGAGACAACGCATGGAAGCCCTGTAAGTACCTACCCAGCACAGGATCTAACACAACAGGCACGCAAATATTTAAATAAATGTGTTTATAAACAATCAAACATATAACTTAAAAAACTTATGCTGAAAAATCTAAGCTACTTTATTACAGATTCCAAAATAAGTATTACGGATGATTTCCATAGAAATATTGTTAAGACTACGCAGCTGCATTCACTACTAGATAAAGGCTTGCTTATGAAAGGATGGTACTGAGAACTTGAGAGAAATACTTTAGAGACCATCTAATCTAGAAGCTCCTAAATGTCAATGCATAGCCCGGTGCCAGGCTGAGTGTATAAGAAACACCAAGGTGGCCTAAGGACCTAGTCCCTAATCCTCTCCAGCAGATCTGGGGTGGTACCTGAAACTTGGTAATTTAAGAAAAGCATTCAGATAATTCTGGTGTGCAGCCAGGCTTAACAAATACTGATTTAATCTAATGGGAAAATGGACACCCAGAGACCTTATGTCCCCTCCCCAAAGGTCAACAGGCTTGTTAATTGCCAAAGCCGGAACTAGAGTCCACGTCTGCAAATACACCATGTCCACGGCTCTTTAAAGACAACAGGTTGCCTGTTCATCTTTCAGGACAATCCTATATATTCCTGTGTTGTATGTAACCTGCCAGTACAGTGAATTCATCTCCAGAGACCAATGGGACAACTAGTGAGAAAAACACATTTAGTCAGAGTATCTGAGTTCAAACCCAGTTCCTCACCTTCCCAGGCTGGCGAGTCAGAACTTTTTGAGACTCAGTCTTCTTACATGTAAAATGGAGATGACAGTTCCTTAAGGATCATTACTGAAAATGACTGTCAAATAAGACTGTCAAAGAGAAGTGTTTAAGAACAAAGATGCTGGAACTCTTAAGAGGAAAAAAAAAAAAAAGGCAATGGAAGTGGATATAAATGCTAAATTTATAAACAAAATGTCTTACAAATATGAAACAGCATAAAAATAATTTGGAAATTGTGGTCAGTTTAATGTAAAAATAGAAATATCATTTATATCATATTGTTTCATAAATAATTTATATCAAAACAAGTGCTCTTTGTCCTTGAAATCAGACCTAGAAACATTTTAGGTTTATGAAGTATGATAAGGGGTACTTTTATCCTTCTTACTTCACTGAAGCTTTTACATTTTGTTGAAGCATTGTACTAACAATGTAACAAGGTATAAAAATATGAAAATAAGTTAAACAGTTGAAAACTGATAATGTGGTTGGTTATTTCCTTAACTTTAATGATGTCATAGACACCTAACGTGCCTCCTGCTAAACTTCAGCTGAGAAAAGTTGTTGTTGTATTTTAGAAAACATGAAATTAGAACCAGAAGAAATTTTTTCCCCCAACTTTCTCTGTACCTTCTCTTTCCAGTTAGCAATTCACTAAGGAGTCATTTCCCAAAGCATTTTCAGTGGCCAAATAAGTTTTAAAATGCTGTCTACTTGATTGTAAATCTGACCCTTGGATTCCGAATGCAAATTAGCAAAAAAAAAAGGTGCTGAGAAGCCCTGTGATAACCTTTCCCTGACTATGGATTCCTTCGTTTACTGAATGGTTCTTAATGTCCCCCACGGTCCTCCCCCTCACTGCCCTGCCCTCATGCACAGCAGGGTCCAAATCCTTGCAAATTCATGGACCTGCAAAATCTTGGGAATTTTTTATCCCATTAAAACATGTGAAACTCGACTATAGTTTTATGAAACAAATGAAGACACTAGACAGAATAAAAAATTTAAAAAAAAGAATGTGAAACCTTTCCGGAAGCTTCAAAATGCTCTATAAATAGATTTATTTTTACAGTGATTTCTAGAGAAAGAAATAAATTTCTATTAATAAAAAAGGTCACCTTTTTCATAGAAAATAATTCGAAATTCTTTCTTCATGTATAAGGAGGAAGTAGCTCCTGGGATTCTTTGAACAACCTGCCCCAGTAGAGCATTTTCTCTCTGCATCCTCTAGCAAGATGTCTGAGGGCCAGAGGAGACTCCCCCCACCCCACCCCGCCCACCCCGTCGGGGATTTACAGGCTGCCACCACTCCTTGGACTCACTGGCCAAGTAACTCCCAGCCTCCTTAACACACCACCAACTGCACACTTACACATCTTAAGGAAAAGCTCTCATTACATTTAAAAGTTAAGAGGATAAAATATTGATTTAGCAGCTGTTTAGTGGCTAATTTTTTATACAGAATTCACTTTGCACCTAATAATAATTTTATTTTTATTCCCGGCTGACTCAGAACTATGCAAATACATTGATAAAACATTAATGAGCAGTGAGACCCAGTGGCGCCTCTGAGCTTGGTTCTCCAGAAAGAACCTGAGAAGAGGGATCTATTAGGTGTTTTTGTAGGCACATTTTTCAACCTAGAGGCTAGGCTTCACACAGCAGAACTGAAGGACAGGAGGGGGAATTATGTTGTCACCTTCCTTGGGGTAGACTTGTTCAGAGACACTTAAATGACTTCCCAACAAACAGGAATTTGCAACTTGGAGCATATCCAGGCAGACCCAGGGGTGGCGAGTACTGAAGAGATACACATCATTATCAAGCTCACTCATGCCCTGAGTTTTATGAGGTCTGACACTGGAACTGCTTTCCCCAAAGCCAATGCACGCTTCAGATTGAAGTGAATCATTTCCTGCCTGGACGGCTCTTCTGTATCCCTCAGGTGCTGCACGAAGCACAAGTCCTTCATGTCACCTCTCCTATCTATTAACCCATTCCTACATTTCTCCTTCCTTCCTGGCCTTCCTCATCCTTCCTGCAATAACCTTTCCCTGGCTCACCTCACCTGCAAGCCTCCGAATTCCACCATAAATAAATACCTGTTCATCTGGAAGATTTTTGTAGAACAGATCGTCAACTTACTTGCCGAAACCAAACACCCATTTCTTTCCCATGACCCCTAATTTCCCAAAAGCCTCCCAAGCCAAGGCTCCTTGTTTTGTCACTTTCCACCCTCAGGAAGACCTCTTCTTTAAAGCTGTGTTACCCAGTAAGACCACAGTCACCTGTGGGCTGCAGGGTTAACCTCCCAGTTCAAGGAGGAAGCTGGACCCTGGACGACTCCTGCCCTCATGGTTTCTTGACTAATTCCACTGGACCTCTCCCTTCACCGCACTTTCTGAACATCTTCACAACGACCCCTTTGGAGATTTTCACGTAACAGTATCCTCCTCCCTGGCCACAAGATCCTGGCCCTCCAGCTCTGTCATTCCTTTACAGCTCTGACTTTTCTTTTTGATGCTATTTATCTTCCTCATTTTCTTCTCCTTTTCACCCAAGTCTCTTCCTTGAGGCCACCACCCCGAGCTCAGCAGGCGGCCCCCCGGCTCTGTACCCTTCACAATGATGACAAGCCCACAAATCGCCATCACATACTCCTCCTTTCCTACCTTGGAGACCACTTCTCTTCCCACAACCTTGTCTTTCGGCTCTACCTGCAAAATCTCAATGTTTCCAGGAAAGCCATTTCATCCACATTCTACCAAAAACTCATTTCCAAACGAGCTAGAGAAAGAACAGTCTGAATTTTTCAAGAAATGGGCTTTAAATAGTTTGAAGTTCTCTGGAAGCTACCAGCATTCTGAAATACAGTCACTGTTAGCGGCTTTTTAAGGAAGATCGGGATGCTTTGTGATTAGCATATTAACTATTTATAGGAAGATAATGAGTTCTATGGCTCTGATCACAGATTCTGAATTATTGCAGATAGTAAGCTTGTAATACTCTAGAAAACAGACAAAAGGTAAAATAAAATTGTTATTTTAACACCTTTCAGGCAACAGGTTACTGAGTGGGTGGCTTCAAGGAAATGATCAAACTATTTGAAAAAAAAAAAAATTTTTTTTTTTCATTTCTCCGAATGAACACAATGCTCATTCTACTTAAAAGTGGTTTGGGTGGTCTGATCTAATAGCCACTGGAACTACTCCTGCACCTTCCCCAATGCCATTCTCTATTTATCCCATAAATGTAAGAATGCCTGCTCATCAAGAAGAGTAAATCTGGGGATAGTTAAGAAATACCGGTGGCTTCCTCCAAGGGTGGGCAGTATTTCTGATTTCTCTGTTTGAATGGTATTCCAAGTATCTGGGCCTAAGTAAAATGTGACTATCAAATTGAATTGATGTCCAAAATAAACCCTAGAAATGTTTATCCAGTAGTCAGTCAACTCACTCAGCATGCTCATTTGTCCAAGAAAAGATACTTACTTGCAGATTGTAGTCTTGCAGAATTTTAACCAAGGAGTCTCTCAAATTAGGAATCTCCATTCCTTCCTTAATACGGTGAATCAGTAGAATTGGGTCAACATGCGTGCCGATATTGTTTAACAAGCCGGTGATAAAGGCTACAAGACACCGCAGAAAACAACATATAAGCAGTGTAGCTAATGCAATTTTAGGTCGAAAGTAACTCAAAGAAAAAGTTATTTCCTTTAAGTAAGTGTTAAAAAGCATCTGAATTGTTAAATCCTCCCAGGAACTAATCTTCCTTTACTTTCCTTGAAGGAGAAGCTAAATGAGAAGGGATTAAAAAAAAAATGAGATGGGGAACAAATGATTACTTCAGAACACAGTTTGTAATGTCAAAGGGGGGCAACTAGTATTTGAGAATTTACTATGGCTCAGCTATCATATACTTTTCTCGTATTCTGCCAAGTTAGGAATGCTATTTGTTCCCATTTTCCAGAAAAGGAAAATGGGGTGATTAATGAATTCATCCAGGGCCACACAGCTAGCGATTTTTGAACCCAGATTCAAACCCAGGGCAGGCCCAGGTTCACAGTGTGCTTCATTACCCCAACTTTGCCTCCTTTAAGATCCTTAGACCACCACTCTATCATGCTAAACTAGATTCTTCAAGCTCTATGTGCATGTAGCTACCTTAATCTGAAATGGACTTGAATGAACACCCTCCTCTTGAATCTCTTATTAAAAAACAGTTGTAGGAACATATGTTTATGTATAACTGATTCACTTTGTTGTAAAGCAGAAACTAACATACCAGTGTAAAGCAGTTGTACTCCAATAAAGATGTTAAAAAAAAAACAACAAAAAACAGTTTTAACAGCAGTTTCTAGAACTTGAAAATCTTGAAACAGGTAAGCCTTCCGACCAAAAAATAAAAAAGGGAAGGGAAAAGATTTTAAACCACGACTGTTAGTTTCTGAATCATATCTATATCTTTAAAAGAGGACTTGCGTTACTGTTGGGTGACTGCCTTTGTTTCCTTCCAAAATGGGAGACCCAAGGCAGATAGCAACAAAAAACAGTTGTAACAGCAGTTTCTAGAACTTGAAAATCTTGAAACAGGTAAGCCTTCCGACCAAAAAATAAAAAAGGGAAGGGAAAAGATTTTAAACCACGACTGTTAGTTTCTGAATCATATCTATATCTTTAAAAGAGGACTTGCGTTACTGTTGGGTGACTGCCTTTGTTTCCTTCCAAAATGGGAGACCCAAGGCAGATAGATGGTCAAGGAGAGGCAGCAGATATACACTCCTGGTGCTGCACTGATAGGGCAGGAAAGAGAGGCTCAACACTACAGTAGCAAACCTCCATATATGGTCAATGTCCAGTAACAGTTATGGGTTTCCATAAAGAGACTCGATAAGGGCTAGACTATACACTTTCAAAATAAATGCCCCCCTGTGTACAAACAAAACCAAAATCTTTTATTCCATTTGGGTGCAGTAGGTAGAAATATGCTTCAACCAAGTGTTCTTTATCAAGTTCAGCTAACACGAAGTGATGAGGCTCCAGGCTTCCCTGCACAGGAAGAGTACCGGAAATCATTACTATGTACCTGGCCTATTTTTATTATAGATACTTCACTGTATTTTTAACTCAGTGCATCTTGAGATGATTCCTACTCTAGACACAACTGGCTAAACGGCGAGAAAGAGGTTATGATTGCAGATGGCTTTTCTGCTTACGTGGTTTGTCGATGGAATATAAAATCAGATCTTCCCAGAGTTCCCCGTCATCCTGCTCCTTGGCAAATTCAATCGCTTTATCAACGTCATGCAGTTCCTCCATGATCATCTTCAGGGCACTTCGGCTATTACCCATTCGGCCTAGCAAAATGTGAGAAATACATTTAGGATAATTTAATAAAACATTTTAAGAGAAATCACATATCTCTTAATTTGTTTACATAGTTTGATGGCTATGACAAAAAACATTTCCTTATATGACATCTGTAACTCAGTAAAATCAGTATTTCCTACTCACTGGGTGTTTACTTTGTCCTGAGTACTCATTTAAGCGCTTCACATGAATTATTTCATGTAATCATCACTATAATCTTATGAGGTATGTTCTACTAATATTTCTATTTTATAAAAGAGGACATAGAAATGTTAGTGCCTTGCCAAGGTCATACAGCTACTAAATGGCAGATCTGGAATCTGAATCAAGGTCTGTCAGATTCTGACTTCCTTCTTATAATAATTGGAAAAAAAAAAACAACTTCTCAACCCATCTACAATTTGTTGTGATTTATATTGTAAGGTGTGAACTGATACAGTTTTGGTCATTTATTACACAATTCAAATTGTTATCTCAGTAGCATTTATTAAATGATGCTAGCTTCTCTATTGAGCTGTGAAGTCTCCTTTACTAAATATTCAATTTCTTATACAAATCAGGCTCTAACCTCCGTGTTACTTTGCTCTAAAACCTATGTCGATTCTTACACGCTTCACATCACGTTGTCACCCCACTCCTTAGTTTATGGGGACCAAAATGAATAAATCTACTTACTCAGAAGATAAACTGTCTCTTCTACAAAGTTTCTCTGTTGACAGATCTCAAGAGCCTTCAAATAAAGCAGGGTAAAAAAGTTATGGGTTACCAGCCAAGAACAAATATCTATAGAGTCACTTAAACATACAAGTTTGAAAGAATTTTTTTTATTGCCTCCCTTTAAAAACGAAACAAAGCAGAAACAAAACACAAACCTCCTAAGTTTTGCTTGTGGCTGTCCTGATTTACCTCTCAGAGAGGTACTGGACCCTACACAATTTAACTGATAACACGTTTGAGGCAGAACATTCCGGAGCAAAGGCAGAAAGCAAGATGCTAAAAGAAAGGCTCCTTCCCACCAAGCTTTCTCTCTCTTTATGCTACTTGAGGTTTCTTCACGGCACTGCCCCCCACCTAATTCACAGGCACTGGTCTCAGCCCTGTTTCCCTCCACTGAATTGTGCCCTCCAGGAAGGCACTACTGTTCACGGCTGCAAGTTCCCGGTACGGAGCACACCATAGCTCAGCACACATCTGCTGTGTAAAGAATTAAACACTGGGAATATTTCTATTGCCGGCTCACAAGATCTACAAGAGAACTCTGCTCAAGGATCAAAAGTGAGAGGAAAATGGGAAAGATATGTGCACCCCAATGTTCACAGCAGCACTATTTAGAATAGCCAAGGCATGAAAGCAACCTAAATGTCCATTGACAGATGAAATGGATAAAGATGTGGTACATATATACAATGGAATATTAGCCATAAAAAATGAAATAATGCCATTTGCAGAAACAAGGATGAACCGAGAGGGGGAGGGATATTTAGGAAGTTTGGGATTGACATGTACACACCTATATTTAAAAAGGATAAACAACAAGGACATACTGTATAGCACAGGGAACTCTCCTCAGTATTCTGTAACAACCTAATTGGCAAAAGAATTTGAAAAAGAATACATACATGTTTTTGTATAACTGAATCCCTTTGCTGTACACCTGAAACACAACATTGTTTATCAACTGTACTCCAATATAAAATAAAAAGTTAAAAAAGAGAGAAAAACACATCTGACAATCAAGAGGTGTCAAAAAGGAGATCAAGAAATGAGGGATGGGACTTCCCTGGTGGCACAGTGGTTAAGAATCCACCTGCCAATGCAGGGGACATGGGTTCGAGCCCTGGCCCAGGAAGAT
>NC_041218.1:95058186-95058281 GCF_002837175.3 Physeter macrocephalus
AAGCCCAGAGATAAACCCATGCACCTATGGTCACCTAATCTACGACAAAGGAGGCAAGAATATACAATGGAGAAGAGACAGTCTCTTCAATAAGT
>NC_041218.1:95058291-95080197 GCF_002837175.3 Physeter macrocephalus
AAATAAACTCAAAATGGATTAAAGACCTAAATGTAAGGCCAGATACTATAAAACTCTTAGAGGAAAACATAGGCAGAACACTCTTTGACATAAATCACAGCAAGATCTTTTTTTGATCCACCTCCTAGAGTAATGAAAATTAAAACAAAAATAAACAATGTGACCTAATTAAACTTAAAAGCTTTTGCACAGCCAAGGACACCATAAACAAGATGGAAAGACAGCCCTTAGAATGGGAGAAAATATATTCAAACGAAGCAACCGACAGGGATTAATCTCCAAAATATATAAACAGCTCATGCAGCTCAATATCAAAAAAACAACCCAATCAAAAAATGAGGGGAAAATCTAAATGGACATTTCTCCAAAGAAGACACACAGATGGCCAAAATGCACAAGAAAAGATGCTCAACATCACTTCACTAATTATTAGAGAAATGCAAATCAAAACTACAATGAGGTATCACCTCACACCAGTCTTCAGAATAGCCACCACCAAAAAATCTAGAAACAAATGCTGGAGAGGGTGTGGAGAAAAGGGAACCCTCTTGCACTGCTGGTGGAAATGTAAATTGATACAGCCACTATGGAGAACAGTATGGAGGTTCCTCAAAAAACTAAAAACAGAGCTACCATATGACCCAGCAATCCCACTACTGGGCATATACCCAGAGAAAACCATAATTCAAAAAAGATATATGCACCCCAATGTTCACTGCAGCACTATTTACAATAGCCAGGTCATGGAAGCAGCCTAAATGTCCATCAAACAGGGGAATGGATAAAGAAGATGTGGTACATATATACAATGGAATATTACTCAGCCACAAAAAGGAACAAAATAGTGCCATTTGCAAAGACTTGGATAGACCTAGAGACTGTCATACAGAGTGAAGTAAGTCAGAAAGAGAAAAACAAATGTATAATATCACTTATACGTGGAATCTAGAAAAATGGTACAGATGAACTTACTTGCAAAGCAGAAATAGAGACACAGATGTAGAGAACAAACTTAAGGATACCAAGGGGAGAAGGCTGGGGTGGGGTGAATTGGGAGATTGGGATTGACATGTATACACTACTATGTATAAAATAGATAACTCATGAGAACCTACTGTATAGCACAGGGAACTGTACTCAGTACTCTGTGGTGACCTAAATGGGAAGGAAATCTAAAAAAAGGGGATATATGTATACGTATAACTGATTTACTTTGCTGTATAGCAGAAACTAACACAACATTGTAAAGCAATTATACTCCAATAAAGATTAATTTTAAAAAATTACATGGTAGAGATGGCTAGACGTTCCCCCAATATCCTTTACCCATTTCTTCTATAGTAATAAGAGTTTAGGTGGGTGTGTGACTGCCCAGAATTAAAACAAAACCTCCAGGCCTCCCCAGTGGTAGGAGAGCTATGTGACTAGTGTCCACTATGGAGGTGAACCAGAAATGTGGGACGGCGGCTTCTGGGAATCTGAACCCCTGCTCTCATTTTTAATCCTTTCATCCAAACTGCTGCTGGAAACGTGGATGATACTATCTTACCTCGTGAGGTCAAGGTCATACAAGGTGGGGGAAACAAGAAAAGAGCCCGGGTCTCTGACCCCGTGGCTGCTACCACCACCAGGGTCACTCCAGTAAAACTTCCACGTGATAGAGAACTAAACTGCTCCTCCAAAAAAACCATTATTTTTTTGGTATTTTTATCACTTCGTAGATGAAGCAAATCCTAACTCATAATTAGAAAATCCTTACTCGTTTAGATTTAAAACACGGTTTATGAATCTCTATATGGTCATACCCATAAGGCATCATCATAAAGAATGGAACTTTCTTACCAATTCTTCACTCTTCTGGAATCATACTAGAGCAAAGACAGGATACACACGTGAGAAGTTAAGTAGTAATGGGAAAAGCAAAACTAAGTCAGAGGGTCTGGGACTATTCCAAGAAAAAACTATTGAGAAACCAACTGATTTGTGCTAGCTGCTGAAGATAACAGATGGACAAACAGTGTATGGCCTGGTGAGACTGTGGCATTCACAGGGAGACAGCAAATGGTAGTGTAACAGGGAAGAACAAATCTGACTCCATATTGGATCTGTTTCTTATAATTTTAACCGTCGTATTCCATTGCTTTTGCTACCAGTTAAGAATGTTGCCTAGAGCCTAAAATATACAGGATAGCCCATTTTCAAGACACTGACCTTTAAGGGTATAACACTTTTCCATTCATATAGAGAGAAAAAGTTGCAGAACACAGAGTAACAACGTCTTGCTGAAGGTTTACAGGAACATAGTGACCTGACCTACGTGGACAGCTGCAAGAACAAAGGATTCCTACACCAAGAGGTCTGCAGCAACCAACAATGCCTCTCCCTCACCTTGCCTTTAAAAATGCTTTGCTGAAACCCTTCGGGGAGTTCGGGTTTTTTGGGGGCACAAACCACCCGTCTCTTTGCATGGCCCTGCAATAAAACTTTCTCTGCTCCAAACTCCGATGTTTTGGTTTGGCCTCACTGTGTGTCGGGCACACAAACTCGTGTTCGGTAACAGTAATACGATTGGATACGTATTACAGAATGTTTAGAGAAAGATAATTTGAGTAAAGATAAGTATGATGCTTAAAGTGGTATATTACTAAAAGGTATCCATAAATCAATTCTGTACCTGGAAATTCACTGACACTTTAAAGTACCACTCAGGAGCTGCAAACAGAGCCACCCTCCTATTCTTGAATACATGAGGATGCTTGAAAACATGAGTGTCTCAAACCACAGAGAGTTTGTGGCCTGAAGGCTCACCTGAGCTGTCCAAGATAGTAGCCACTTGCTATAGGTGGCTCTTTAAATTTAAACTTCAATTCTTCACTGTCCACATTTCAATTACTCACAGTTGCTACATGTGGCTAGTGGCTACCTCGTTAGAGTAGACTGTAGCCCGTTTTCATCACTGCTGGAAGCTGTTTTAGGATACTGTCAAAAATGACCATTCATGTGGGAGGAAATGTCTGAAGGCTGATCTGGAGTCAAGAGTGGTCTGGAAGGCAGGCAGATGTGTAACACCAAGCTCAGAGGTAATCTGGGTCTCTGCAATTTGAACTTCACAGATTTATAAATGTTTTATGACGAGTTCCTAGCAGTATTTTGAATAACCCTTTTCTCGTATATGAGAAAGTAGAGACTCTAGAAATCTCTGGACTTTCTGAGTAAAGTGTAGAAAAAAATTTCTGGCACACAGAATTTTTCTGTTACTGACACAAGTAAAGCATAAAAGCATGTTTTCTTATTTTAGATTCTTGAATGTTTCTGAGCCATAGCGCTCCCTCTAGAGGAAAAGAGTAGGGAAACAGATTTTTAAAGCCAACAGGAAACACACACACAAGCTCAGAAAAGAATAATAGAAAAAAAGTGACGACAATAATAACAGAAATTGAGTAAAAAATGATGCAAAAATAATATTTTAATTTTCCTTCTCCTGATTTAATGTAAAGGTAAGTAACAGAGTTAGAAATTTGGGGTTAACTAACAGAAACCTTATCAACTATATAGACTATATAATGATTTCTACCTAGCCTTGACCCTGTCATCTTTTATCCAGTCTTCTTTTTAAATTTCTTTAAGGAAAATTTATGAACTGTGCATCTTCCACTTTATGCCTCCAAATTCATAAATACTGCCACCTTGTGAATGCCATTAGATATGAGAGCGATCATAGATTCAGGTATTAATAATAAAGCTGATAGTCTGCCTTTAACTATTCTAGGCATAAGCAAATCAGGTTTGCAAATGAAAACTACTGCCTGATGACCCTACCTGGAAATTAAGGAGGAAAGAGCCGTTTAAAAACCGATGTCTTTCATGATTATTGCAGTAGTAAAAGGAATATCTTGATTACTGTTGTAATTTTAATTAACTGTTTAAACCTGAAAAAGGTTTTCTCATCATAGAGGAAAGAATACGGGACCTGAAGTTGAGACCCGGGTTCCAAGTCTTGGCCCTTTGACTTAGTAGCTCTAGACTGTGGGTTGTTTCTTTCAACTCCTGAAGACTCAGCTTGTCATGTATAAAACGACTTTATCCACTGACCTGCACTTTTGTAGAGATTAAATAAAAACAAGGAACATGAGAGCACAGCACATAAGATAAAGTACAACAAAAACTGTTTCGGGATACTATTTTTTTTTTAAAAGCCTAGGTTTATTGTCTTTTCAAATTGCTGTAGATGTTATAAATTCCTACCCACCCTGTATCTCCTTTAGAATGAACAGTTTCATAAAAACTTATGATTCATTTTGGAATGTAAGAGTTGTGGTGATTTTAAATCCTGAACCCTGGTCTTTGGTAACTACATTCCTAAAGGGCTTCTAATGTGATGCAAAGTCTCTACAAACTTTCTGGCCACATGCTATTGACTACCTGGATTCTTGAAGATTTCACCCCTTCGCTCAGCGATTACCCGATCCCAGCAAAGGCAGACAGCCAGAAATGAGGAAGACAGAGCTGTATCCTGTTGGAAGTGAATTATCTACAGTAGTGAGTCCACATGGTCTGAATGCCGTGAAACCTTAAACACTTCCCATTTAAAATAAAAACAAACACCAAAATACAACCTCAACGTCTTTTGGACTAAACAATCTATAAACTCTTCTGAAGTAGAGATGTCTTGGGGGTGGGTGGAAGGGGGGATTAAATTTTTTAAGCTCTTAACTTTATATTCAGTAGAAATGGAGACCAAATTTTCTGAGTCTCTCTTTAGACAAAACAGGTGAATCTGTACCCCATGACCTTCATTTTACCGTCAGCATGTTTAGGATGCTTTTTTTTTTTTTGTAAGTATTTTATTGAAGTATAGTTGATTTACAATGTTGTGTTAATTTCTGGTGTACAGCAAAGTCAGTCCGTTATACATATATATACATTCCTTTTCATATTCTTTTCCATTATGGTTTGTCACAGGATATTGAATATAGTTCCCTGTTGCTATACAGTAGGACCTTGTTGTTTATCCGTTCTATATATAATAGTTTGCATCTGCTAACCCCAAACTCCCAATTCCTCCCTCACTTGCCCACCCCTCTTGGCAACCACAAGACTGTTCTCTATGTCTCTGAGTCTGTTTCGTAGATAAATTCATTTGTGTCATATTTTAGTAGGATGCTTTTAGTGGAGGGAAAATCTACTTTGCTTTTTATGAATTGGTAGCTTTTTTCATGTTACAAGTAAACATAAAAGGAATTTGTTTCTAAGATGATTAAGTGTGCACAGAGTTCTTGTTTCTAGGGAGAAAGGAATGAGATCCTTAATGAGTTAAAGTCAAGAAAATCTGCTTTAAGATGGCTTGGGGTACCTGAGCAAGGATAGTGGTATATTTTTGCAAATGTACAGATTTCCCACAATGGAGTCTGGTGCAAAGATAATCTCTTATAAAGATGTCTCAATGACCTTTAACATGAAAGCTAAAAATGTGGATTTCTGACTTGATTATAATGACATGTTTCCACCACTACCATCTTGAATCCATTTTGTTCAAAATTCTCTTTCAGTGGAAAACATGAGATAACTTTAAAAAAACTATTTAAAACATACTTGTTTTCAGATGCTTGTGTTGAGTTCTCTTACATGCAACTGGTTCTTCTCAGCAGATAGAAACATTCAAAAAGGTCTACACAATGCTCCAAGTGAGTTCTCTGTATTAGAAGTACCATGTGTGGGGAGGAGATTTTCTGATGCTCCCTTTGCGGGCAGAGTAGTGTGACTTCTGCTGAACACTACCGGACTGGAAAACTGCACACCAGATGGGTTGAGAGTGTGTTCCAGACACGAACGTTATGGAATCTCTGTGGGCCCTCTGCATCTGTGTTCAGTGAATGGGAAGAAGGGAGCCTGGGTGGGTGCTGATCACCCTTGGCTCTGGCTGAGGAGTCTGCAACATACAGCCAAGTCCTCCTGAAAACAAACGATGTTTCCTCCAAAAGTGAGACAAAAACAAACGGGCACTCAAAGAGTAAGGTTCTCCCTCTTTTTCTAGATGATAGATTCTAAAGTGAGAAAAGAGAGGAACGTTTGCTTTTCTTTTTTAAGATGATGTGTTTCCAAATTTATTCTTGAGAAAAAGCCTTAGGGCCCGAACATAAAATGTTCATGTCTTTCATAAACTGATATGCAGGGAAGATTTTTTTTTAATTGCAGATTTTGAAAATGCATTGAGCTGAAACTGGCTCATAGTAAATTCAGTACATTTGAAGTTAATCATCATGGGCTGAGGAAGCAACTAGAAAAGTTGCTTTATCAGTCAACTTCTTAGTACGTATCTCTTATGGGTCAAATAAGTATGTTTTGTTGATAGACACAGGTGACTATGAAAAGTACTTGCTCTCTGGCCATCTGAATTTAGTAAGACACTTGTAGGTGGTAGCGAGTATTCCAGATGGTCTGAAGAACCACGGGAAACAAAACTGATGGTCTTCTATCGGGCCAGTTTCTAGTACACACATAGTAAGTATTATAGTTTATTTAGAAACAGCAGGCTCATAACACCTACTAGTTCATATTCAGCCCTAACTAGAACCTCGTATGTATCAATTTATCCATTCACTAACTCGGTCAGGATGCAAAAAAACATTTAGTGTCTAATGTGTGCTGGCTACTGAGTTTATCAAAATGAGTGAGACAAACTCCTTGTCCTTGAAGAATTTATAGGATGGTGGGAGAGACTAGTAATTAAATCTATTAAAACTATAATGGAATGTAGTGGGAGAGAGAAATACAAAAATATATAAGGTGGGTATTTAAAGCAGAGGGGTGTAGGACTGACGTTATTGACTTTGAGTCCCAACTGGGACAGTTGCCTCTGGCTTGGGGCAGTCTGTGTCCCTGTCCCAGCCTGACTCTGAGGTCCCACCCTGATGCTGGTAAACTGCCTCAGACTCCCGACAGTGTTTTATTGTTGACTGAGTCCTAGACCCTGGATTAAACCTTTCTTCCAATTAAACCTGGCACAGAAATACTTGAGCTCCTCACCAAAATCTAATCCAATAGGACCTCCTGTTCGCATCAGAATACCCAGTAAAACCTACTGCTTTGAGAGCAAGGCTGCCCCTTGAACGGGGATGGTTAAGCAGAGACAGGAAGACTAAGATAACCCAGAGCTTACCAACAGTGAAGACTCTGTCACCTCGAAGTGTCTGAGCAGGGGCGTCTGTGACTTACCTTTTCAAGGGGGCAGTGGATACTGTCTCGGAGAAATGGAAGCAAGTTGGGTCGGTCGAATTCAGCATAAAGGCTGATCTGCTTCTCGTGGTAGCGCTGCCCCTTATGATGGTCTCTTTTGAAAAGCTTATGCAGATACTAAAACGAACAAAGGAATATACCAGGAATATTAAAATAAGAAAAGCAATACCTGTTTAACACTGCTATTTTCAGTTCCAAACAGCTTCCACGGAGAGGCTGGCAGAAAAGCAGTTTTCAGGAAAAATCTCTAGGTGAAGGGAAAGTGGAAAGAACACCTTGGGGGGAGCAAGGATATGCTGACATTCTCTCTAGAATGGCCCCCGAGTGACCTGGCTCTGCCACTGACCATGTGACCTTGGGCAGGTCACTAACCTCTGTGACTTAGTTTCTTCATCTGCAAAAATCTCCTGGGGTGGTTGTGAGAGCTGAATGAGTTACCATTTGTAAATCACTCAGAACCACGCCTGGCAAGTACTCGGCACCACAAAACTGGTAATGACGGGAGTGGTTAATATCATCACGATCGTCTAACCTGGCCTCAGAAATGATCAGTGGTGTTCCTGGATCATAAAAAGTCTCATCCTTCATGTAAAAGGGGGTAGAGTCATGAGACAAGAGCATGTTCTTAAAAACTCAAGTAGCAAGCGCTAAATTAATTCTCATACGTTCTGCATCTTCTCTCCTTAAGTCTTATTGAGATCTGTGTTTGCAATGAAATGGTGCCTCTCCTGGCGACCTCAAAAACAAAAAGTAACAAAACCGAGAAGAGTACAGGTGTTCTGAACCCATTTTCAAAGCCGATTCCTTTCCCTGACCGTCTGCAAAAGTTAATGGACCTCCAAGGGAGTGAGTGATTCACTTCCTACTTGGAGGCAAGTCTATCAGTATACTGTGCGGAAGCCAGAAATCGACATTCAATGTCTAGTTCATGTTAAATGTACACAAACACCCCAGAACCCACCCGAGGCGGGGGGGATTTCATCACACCAGGTGCGTTCGCCCCTTGAGTGGATTGGTTCTTCAGAAACACAGAGTGTCAGCCGGCCCTGAAGGTGTGACTGGGAATGAAGTCACTGGAGTTTGACATTCGCTGTTGCACGTGGTCACTAAATAAGCCTAACCAGGACACAAGCACACTGAGAAACGCTTCCTCGGGTTAACTGGTCCTCTTGCCCTCAGGCAAGAAGGTGGGGGGTGTCAGAACTCCACGATCTGATGCAGACTCCGGCCGGTCCACTGGCGCAGGGTCAGTGTGTGAGCTGGACACACTGCAGTTTCCCAGAGGCGCAGACAGTTTAGGAAGGCTCTGTCACACCTCCGGGGCGAATTGATAGAGACATTACCTTGCCTGACAGGGAAGATGGGCCACTTCAGTGAGAGCTCCACCACCATTCCACCACTGCCCTAATGACACTGTCACTAGATACCTCCTGCCTGTAATCCTGTCTCATGGCTCAAGGAGGCCAGAAATCACTGCTTTGTAAACAAATCCCATGGTGGCCAGCACAGAGGTACCTTGCTTGGGGAAGCAGGTAATCGGGAGATTTCCAATCATGAACAAAAGGGCAAAAGCATCTGTACAACCTCTGAGCAAAAAACAACAAAACAAAACCAAACCCCAAAGTACCTCACATTCCCATCTTGGAGTCTTCAAAGGCGTCAATGCATAAAACGGACTAGAATAAAACGCTCTGTTTCCTAACCCGCCTCCTGGGGCTCAAAGAGGTGGGCAAAGATACAAGAGTCCTGATCTTATTGGATGTCCACAGTCCTCCTGGAACAATCCCTATTTGCACTTAAGACTTCTCGTATAATTTTGAAAGGACGTGGAAAACACCTAGTCTTGCTTTAGGCCCATGATGAGAGCGATGCAGAGAATCCAGGTAACTCCCAAGCCCCCCAAAGGAAATCTAGAATCGGGACTGCTGGCACCAGCACAAGACCACACAAGAGAAGCAGAGGCACAAGGAATGTCCGGGTGAGACACAGACAAGGCTCTGTTCTGTGATCATTCTGTGGTCCTGAACACGGAATGGCTGTGTGGTGGTTCCTAGGCAGGAGAACTTGATATCCACAGAGCACAGGTCAGGGCACTGGCTTTGCTGTAATTTATGCCATAATTATATTAAATGGTTAACTACAGAAGTGTGGACAAAGAACACTGCCCGTCACTCTGGTAAACAAGGAATGTTTGCCTGCAGCTTCTCGCCAACCCCCAACCCCCAGTGCGCCCTGAGGGGAATTCAGGATGGAGAAAAACACTAGTGGCCCTAGATAGTTAAGGTGCATGTGAAAGGAATAATTTCAATGAGCCCAGACTCTCCCATCTTCCCATACAGAGAAAGGCACTAAAATCATTAACTTGAGATGTCTGTTTTTGTGTGTGTGTGATCACCAGTAATCTTTTGATGTTTGACACCATGTCGTTGTTGTTTTTTCCTTCAGCGAAAACTCCTATATATCCTGGTTCCCCCTACCTCTCTGGAACAGTCCCTCAGAGCTATCTGAGAGGCTGCTTTCCCAGGCTGTAGTTCTCAGTAATGTGCTCAAATAAAACGTAATTCTCAACTTTTAGGTTGCGCATTTTTTTTTTCAGTCAACAGAAGGAAAGTGCTTACTCCCAGGCATAGTTTGATAACACAAAAATGTGATAACGTTTTTTTAAAATCGCAATTCGATTGTGAGTCAAAGTTAAAGTACCTGAGCTGTTATTAATTCCTCATCTGGATTCAGAGCATATGCTGCATTATAACAATTACAGAATGTTGTTTGCGGTCAGACCTCCCATCTGAATATGAACCTGAAGTGTTCACTCCAGTCTTCTCAAACCAATACTGTAAGGTGATTTGCCTTCCTGTTCAATCAAAGGGCAAAAGAAGAGGACTGTCATGCTTACCACGTGCTGCAACTCTGGTCTGTCTTCTAATTCTTCCACTACCTTTTTAATCTACAGAAAAAAAAATTTTTTTTAATGTAGAGTTTAAGGAGGACACAAACATAGCTGCAAAATTATCTGATAAACATCTCTCTTCTTTATGGCGATAGCGGTCCCAGACACTCATCTGTTTGAACACATGTAAATACAAAAGGCACTCACTGAAATTTTATCTTCGTTGTCCAGAAGCATGTCAACAGCTTTCTGCAATATGAAAAAATAACCAGTCATTGAAATTTGCCATAGAAAAAAGAGAACACAGAATACAATGTACTGTATAAGGTATCACCATAAAAGGCAGAGGGCTTATTTTACACAGATAAGAAGGTTCTTAGCTTTACAATGGTCCTTCAGTGAGATATTTCTAAATGTATTTTAAAATGTGTTTTAATCTGAGGTCTCTGTGCTTTGCATAGACTTAAAATAGTGCCTTGCTATGACTCACTAATACAAAACATCTGTATAGTTTGCAGTACCACAAAAATGAGCTTTGCTTCTGGCCACCTGAATATCGACTGAGTCCCTCTACAGATTCCACAGATACAAGAAGTTGCTCTTATGTGGAGGATAAGAGGAAGAAAAAGAAAAGATAGCTGAAGTTTCATAATGATATAAAGCTTATGGATTTTTAGAATTGACTTTAGCCACCGTTAACATTCATGAAACACAAGTTAGACAGTGCCTGTAGCAAGAGGTAGTGGAAAGACAGCCCACCAGACTGAGCCTCATACAGAATACCTGGGTCTTGTCCTTGACTCTGCTATTACATTGCCTGTCTGCTGCGAACATTTTTTTCTCTCTGAAATATTAGGACGTTGGAAGAGATTATCCTTAAGTTTTCTAATTAGAAAGTTCTGATTCCTTAACTTGGGCCCATGCTCTTGAATAGCAATTATTTTGAGCTCATTCATCTTTTGTCTATAGCTTCACAGGTAAAACTAGGCTCTTGAGACACATGGGGGTGGGGTAGGTGTAAGGGGAGACTGGATATGGGGAAATTGTAATTAATTTCTATGTAAGTTTCTCATCCTCTTAATCATTTTCTGCCAAAAAAGCAGAACCTCTGTCCCCTGAACTTCCTGGGAACTGCACTAATTATTTTTAGATCTGTACTGCCTAAGGACTTGACTCCATCAGTATGAAAAATGGGCTAAAAGCATCTTTCAGAAAAAAGAAGTAGAGTTAGCTCCTGTTTAAGCGTGTGAAGACTTATAACACATAATACCACTAAATACAGTAAAATAAAATTTGTAAAAATTCAAGTGACCCTTTTAGAGCCTTAAGGGTTCTACTCTTTAACTAAAATTTCGATTTTTTTGGAATAAGAACCACTGTGTTGTATGAATCTCTTTCTTTCCATCATTAGCACTTGCATTAACTTTTCTTTGTTTAAAACACACAGCTTGTATCACTTTACAAGAGCCACTGTGAGCTGTGGAGGTAGGGTGCCCTCCTGAGACAAGCACTCCACTCTTCAAATTTGTCCTGTAATAAAGTGATACATCCCACATGTATCAGTCTGAACATCAGCCGAGACCCGTGGAAACTCCACATGCTAAAGCTGTGAATACCAAGGAATAAAACTGCAACAAATGTATCAAAATAGTTTACTTAAAATTTGAATTCTGGGACATACAATTAATAGGGTTGAATGAGCTAAAGCATATGGCTACATTCTCTGTTTCTATGAGTTATATGAATTGTTTTACCAAAATAAAATTATTTCATACACACACACACAACTTCAAAAGTTCCACATCAAATTATGATTGCTTTTACAGAATAACCACATCAAGTAAAGGATTCCTGAATGCCGACTACTAGAGTAACATCCAGGGAGGGTCAGAAGGTTCTGAACATGATCAGCATACAGCCAAGTTATGTGATTTATTAACTACTCCAGCATGTGGACAAATGTCTAATTATTAAAAACTTGGGACAGCACAAATAATTTACCAGTAGTAAAATAAGAAACACATTATACCTCATTCACTTTGCTGTACACCTGAAACTAATACACATTGTAAATCAACTATACTCCAATAAAAATTAAAAAAAAAAAAATTAAAAAAAAAAAAGAAACATTACCTCGGAATCAAAATCCATTAATAAAACAATTTTATCCTTGATAGAACTGAAAAGATTATGCTTGTGGATCAACTGGAAAACATCCTTATGTCTTAACGTTAAGTATATTTCCAGAGCATTGCCATAGTTTTTGTCATAGGTGTACCTGGTAAGACAAAAGTTTTTACATTAATGTTCACCAACACATCTAAGAAAACACACAGATACACACATATAAATCATGTTTTACATTAATGAAAACTGAAAAACTTGTTTAGAGAGAAAAGCTAACTTTATTTAGAAAAGTGTTCCTTGGGATTTAACTACATGTGACCAATAAGTATTTCTTTCTCAGAACCTTGCTTCCCATCTCACCAAAATTTTAGAATATCTACAATATTCAACTAATATATTTTTTCTTAAAAAAGTAGACTCTCAAAATCTTTTAGAGAAATCCATATACCAAAGAAATTACGACCCCACATGAAGGAAATTCTTATTCTAGTAACAGAAAAATCAGTTAAAATTCTTACAAGCAGTGTTCAGCTGACAAAGGGGTGATATTCCAAAAGCTTCTCTGTAAGGAGGTTGTATAAAATTTAAATGTGTTTTGTGTTTTTCTGTTGAAACAGTGTTTTTCACATTGCTTAATTCCCTAAGCCAGCTCCTAAATGCCAACTGAACCTAAATTGCCCTGGGAATCCATTCTTAGCACCACAGAATTATTAGTATTACTAGTACCTTGTTAGTACTACAGAATCCAAGGAAAACTAGAACAATGTTTCCAGAAGAAAATCGTTAGTGCTCCAGCTCAGAAGGCCACACACGTGCCCCCTTCTGTGGAAAGTCTTAAGCAGCCCTGAAATTCTAGGCCATTTTGGTGTACCTTTCTTGGGCTGTAAAAGCTGTAAGAGGATGCTGGAGCGGGTTGTCTGAGGTAGGGGGAGTGTTGAGCGGCTGAAGCGGGATGGTCTTCCTGAGATTAACTGCAGTGTGCTGCTTGTTTCACTAAACCAAAGTTCCTAGAGGGCATGGGTGTATCTTTATCTCCCTCTGCATCATAGGCATATGGCACAAAGCCCGGGTCACCGAAAGCACCCAATGAATATGAAAAGCATTAACCAGGCTTCCGTATTCACCGAAAGCACCCAATGAATATGAAAAGCATTAACCAGGCTTCCGTTTCCTAAGCCCTAATTCAGTGCCAGGCACTGCACTTAGCTCTTGATGATGAAACTTCATTAAAACCATCCCTTACACTGCTGGTGTAGTGGTATCATGCAAGATTCTCATGAAAACCAACCCATAAGGAATTGTCACCTGTGATCTTATAGATAAGGAGTCTGTGGTTTGAGAAATTTACTGACTTGCAGATCCAAGAATGACAGAATCCAGCGCCTCACTGGGAAAATGATTTGCTTGAGGCGTCTAAGACCTGGCACCCTTCCCTACCTGAACCACTGCCCCTACCAAGTGATTCTGGTTAGGGTTCCTCTCCTCTGGGAAGCAGATGACGTTACAATTGTAAGTTTCACACAATTTCCTTATGTTCTCGTTGTTGACCGGAGGCTTACGAAAGATTTTTACTAAGAGTGAATATAGGAAAATAGTATAGATCTGCATCCTCCCAATTCAGTTTGACAGATCTAAAATAGGAAAGACTTTTCATGTAGATTGATTTGGAAAAAAGAAGCGCTAAAATATACTCACAATTCTGCCAGGGTTTTAAGTAAGGTTCTGTTCTGACTGTCTTTCTTCAGGTGATCCCGAACTGCTTGAACTATTACTGAATTGTTGTACAGGTCTCCTGGCCATTCTCGGATCAGTGTGGCAAAACCCTAACCAAGACGGAGAACAGAGGAAGAACGCTCTTTAAACAGGAAAACAATCCAAAGAGTCCATACAATTCCTAAAACTATTCATGGAAAACAGATAAGATCATGTTAGGGTTAAAACATTGGTCCATAAACATATCATCAATTTTCACGGGTGGTGAGGGAGGCGCACAGTGTCCGCATATGCATCCCCATTCGCCATTCCTGAGAAGTAGGCGGTGCCATCCCTTCTCTTGTGATTGGATGAAATGCACAAGGAAGCAAGGCCCCCAGGTCCTTCCATCAAGTGCCACTGCAGAGGCAGAATTTAGGTCTGACTTGCTCTCTCCTCATTCTGGACTAGCCATAACACTTGGAGAACATCTTTAACATCTTACAGATACTGTCCAAGTCAGCTACACAGCCAGTACTGAGCACACAGTGGCTTTGCTTCCACAGTGGAATCACCCGGCATCCCACCTTCAACAAGTTATCATCTCTATCTTCCTCTACTCATGCCTCTAAACCTACTTTTGTTTGGGGATTTAGGACGCTGGTTCAAGTCTGTCCCCTGCTCTTACCCTGACTCTCTCTCGATCTCAAATTTTGTGGTTCTGATAGAAAACTCCAGACCCCCTGATTGGATCCTGTTTCCCTCTAGGGCTGATTCTTGGCCAGTGTTCTGGGCAGCCGTGCCGTCCTGATTCTCAACTTTAGCCCTTGTGACTCAAAGTATCGGGGAGCTATTTACTTACTGATCCTTGACAACTTTTAGGAAAAAAAATACAAAAGAAAACTGTAGATGTTTTCAAAGGTAGCAAATAGAAGTAAAAATCTTCACATTATTGAAAAAAATCATTATTTATATTAAATAACTCAACAAATGCTTTAATGAACTACTTTGAATTGGTTTAAATGATATTTAGAAATGAAAATTGTGTGGCGTAATTTGCTTCTATAAACTACCAGGATTTGCTAAGAAGAAAATCACAAAAATAATCAGGAATATAGTTTTTTTCTGCCAAAGAAACCCCTAGCAAGGATGGCAAAAGACCAGAAGAGGCTGCACATTTTCCATTCAAACTGCAACCTTCCTTCATATGAACACGCTTGCAGTTTGACTGGAGAGATTTGGGGAGGAGAGTCACAAAGTAAAGAGGATACATTTCATAAAACTACTAAACCAGAACACTAAAATGTTCTCTGAATCAAAATATGTTGGATCAAGTTTCTGTTTTCTTAAGACTCTGCAATTTATAAGATAAAAAAAAGTCCTGAATAGATTTCCACCCCAATACTGGCAGTTCTCAGTAGACCTGAAACCAGAAGTAATACTGTTCAGGAAAAGAAGAAAGCCTGGCTCCTTTTCCTCTTTTCCATGATTCAGGCAACGGCCTTGCAGTACTGCCAACTTCTTATACAAAATAAGACAAAATGACAGGTCATGTTGTGCGATAAAAACCTGAGGACTTGGGCTTCCCTGGTGGCGCAATGGTTGAGAGTCCGCCTGCCGATGCAGGGGACGCGGGTTCGTGCCCCGGTCGGGGAAGATCCCACATGCCGCGGAGCGGCTGGGCCCGTGAGCCATGGCCGCTGGGCCTGCGCGTCCGGAGCCTGTGCTCCGCAACGGGAGAGGCCACAGCAGTGAGAGGCCCGCGTACCGCAAAACAAAACAAAACAAAAAACCTAAGGACTCCAATGTAAACTGAAATAAACACTGATCACATTTCATGTTAGGCTTTTCTCTGCTTAACTGGTTTTGTGTACCTTTGAATAAATGTGCTAAAAAATACTGATGAAATCACCCCTGGGGCCTTTATTATTAGAGGACCCAGTTATCAGGGAGCTATTACGATCCAGTGGCAAAATCAGAGAACCCCCTGGTGCCCATCATATTGGGTTGGTCAGAAAGTTCGTTCGGGTCTTTCTGTAAGATTAAAGACTATTCGTTAAATGAAATGCCATAGAAATTGTCCCATTTTTAACATGCTTATACATTTGTCATTAATATTATGAAGCAAAACTTCACTATTTAAAATAATTCTGGGGCTTCCCTGGTGGCGCAGTGGTTGAGAGTCCGCCTGCCGATGCAGGGGACGCGGGTTCGTGCCCCGGTCCGGGAGGATCCCATATGCCGCGGAGCGGCTAGGCCCGTGAGCCTGCGCGTCCGGAGCCTGTGCTCCACAACGGGAGAGGCCACAGCAGTGAGAGGCCCGCATACCGCAAAAAAATAAAATAAAATAAAATAAATAAAATAAAATAAAATAATTCTGCTAGGCTGTAAATTAAAAGGCAAAGCTATATGCATTTTAGTAGAAACCCCATACAAGGAAGTTATGAAGAACCAGTACCTCCAAGAAAATACTGTTCATATATTTTTATTTTTAATCTAACGTTTAGTGCTATATTTAGCAGCACAAAATTTTCATCCACATTATATGTGATCCAAAGTGTTGCTACAGAACACTGCTATCTGATTATGTGACAATTTAATTCAAAATTAAACATGAAACGGAGAATGATGGAAGCTAAAATGCAAACTATTTATAAGAGCTTATGACAAACCAAATTATTTATAACCTTCTTAATAGTACTGACCAGGCAGACACCCTAAAATATTCAGGAAAAAACATCTGCGAGCTTTGTGTCATGTTATTTCTTTCAGTCTCAGTCAAAAGTTTTCCAGATATGAATTAACAAGACACCTTTAATGATACAGGATTTAAAACAGTTTCTTGAAAAAGTGAGGGTTGAATCATGAATTGTAATAGAATCATACAAATAATAAAATGGCTTTTTTATGGTTAAATTACATTACTTTAAAAACAGGATAAGTATACTAAGCTTCAGTATTTCAAAATAAAGCTCATACTCTTTCCATCATTTTCACAGAACACTCATAATTTTCTTTCTTTTGGGAAGATGTACAAAGATGGAAAATTTATGACAGCCACTCTGTGTACTCAGAACATACTGGAAAGAAAGAGAAGTCCATTATAAGTCTTCCTTCACAGAAGAAACCTTTTCCAATAACTACAGCCAATAATGGCCTCTCATTGGATCTCCTAAAACACGTTGCTCTGCCTGTCTTACTTATTTTCTAGTTGTTTAAAGCTTATTAACACAGTCTCCCCGGTCAGTCTGTAAGCCCACTGAAGCCTGGGACTGTGTTTTTATTCCTCTTGGATCCAAGTGAGTACTCAGCTCAGTTCTTGACCACGGTAGGTTCTAAATAAAGATGTGCTGAATTGGACTGAATAGGAAATGAATAGAAACCAAGCTCCGAGACTTTGGCAGTTGGCACCTAGCACAAATGGCAGAAACTATTACCACAGACTCTTCCGTACGGACCTGGAAAGGAACAGACCCTTGCTGGTAGGGAAGACTGGATTATGGTAACAGAGCACATGGTGATAAGAGAGCATGAAGAGATGCTGCCTTCATTAGCTTGTACAGTTATTAAAGAAATAGGTTGTTCAAGTTTAATTCATCCGAAAGCACGTAGTCCCTTCCTATGATAAGAATACAGGCTTGGAACAGTAAAGGAACTACATAGGTCACACAGGCATCAGGATGCTTGAATCTGACGTATCCGGGAACACGTGGCCAACAGTAACTGACCAAGTGTGCGAGTTATCAGGATAAAAGTGCACCATCTTAAAGGTCCCTTTAGATCTGAAGCTCTAAAAACCATCTCAGAGTTAGAATATAGTGTTTGCATTATCACTCCTCCTTAAATTGAATCAGTTATTTGTTAAAAAAAAGTATCTCAGAAGGCACTCAAAACACAGGAGTTCTTTTTCTCATTCCCTCTCTGATTGTCTCTTTCTAATCTATTAACCTTTCTTTTTGTTGGTTTTTTTTTTTTTTTTTAAGGCTGCACCATGTAGCACGCAGGATATTAGTTTTCCGACCAGGGATCAAACCCATGCCCTCTGCAGTGGAAGTGCGGAGTCCTAACCACCGGACCGCTAGGGAATTTCCATTCTATCTATTAACCTTTCTGCAAGCCACTCCGCATTCTTGTGGGAAGGAGAAAAGCTGTAAATAAAGTCTTCCTTATTTTCAAAACATAACATCAGAATGTACGAAGGCAGTGACAACCTGCTACATACAGGGAGGTGCCAAGAATGAAAACGGATCACTGGGTTAGGTCCCCGAACTTTATAAGGAGCCGAAGACGGTGCCACTTTTATGAAAGACTTCGAAGTTTGGGCAGAAGCTGGAGAACAGCAGTCGGTGGTCTGATATCTCCTGATTTATGGATCGTCCCAGCACCGGCTCTGATCAAGAGCTTACCAGCCTTGTCTAGAACCTGCCCGTGAGAAATACCATCTTTTCCTCTCGTCAGAAGCGGGTGAAGGCTGAGTCTTCCCACCACATTTCGTGGATAGCTTTATTAGAGCACCCAGCATATAACGTAATAATTGATCTGCTTATATCAGGGGTCCTCAGACTCAGTCCTGTTGACACTTGAGGACAGATAACTCTTGGTCGTGGGGGGGCTATCCTGTGTGTTGTAGGATGTTTAGCAGTATCCTTGCTGGCCACTGCCCACTAAATGCCTGTAGTGCCAATTCCCCAGTTGTGACAATCACAAGTGTCTCCAGACATTGCCAAATGTCCCCTGGGGGGTGGGAATCCACCTCTGTTGAGAACTGCTGGTTTATCTGCTTGGGTGTGACTCAGACTACAGCTGTCGCTAAATGCGCATAATTTCATTCACATCTGCATGCTTAGAGCCCAGCACATTCCTGGAATACAGTAGGCACACAGAGAACTTTCTGAATAAATGCATTTTAAAGGAACAAACTTTAAAAATTATCATCCATTTTGGGTGCAGGCCAACAGCAAATTTAAAGTCAAACCCAGGCATACCTATTATGGATGGCCTTAGGCAAGTTATTTAATTTTTTTAATTTTTCGTTCCTCTGTAAAATTGGATATTACTATGTATAGTGTTGCTGGGAGTATAATATCGCAACATGCATGTAAAAGTGCAGCGTGTACAGTAGATAAGCAGTTTAAGTACCACCTTTCTCCTTAAACAAGCAAAACAGATCATTTCCAATCCCCTTCTCCCTAGCTGCGTCCCAATTTCTCTGCAATCCTCCTTTGGCAAACTTAGTTCTGAGGCTCAAGTTTTAGAAAGTTCTGAATTCTTTAAGGGTAGCAGAAGCATCATTAGCAGATGCTATTCTATTTATGAATGCCCCCAAATGGCACTTGGTCCTTTCCCTTTAGCTCTATCGAAGAGGTAGCTTTAAGGAAATATTCAAAATGTCCACGGACTAGACATTTTCTCTAACAAGGTCCACATAAACATCAGTGGTCATCAGAGTGTATGTACCTCAGTTTCAACTACCACAGAGAAACTGCAAATCTGTTGCCTTTAAGCCAGCTGCTCCAGTATACCATTTTTCTAGATTTCATAACATTTTTCACTGAGAACAATTTGACCATGTTGGAATGTCATACCTCATAATCACTTTCCAAAAATTCATGCAAGATCATTTCATAGATGAGTGGTTTCAGAACTGGATCCCCTCTTGGCAAATAAGGACTAATAGCCTAAGGAAGGAAAAGGCAAAAAAAAAAATCTTTAAAAAGTAGCAAAATAAAACTGTACTCCAAAGAGGCAGCAAATATAAAAATATACATTTACTTTAAAAACTTAAGGCAACAGAGTACTTTGGAAAAATATTACGAAGAGAAAAGATTCCAATAAGCTCTACCTTCTTATAACATGTTACAATACATTTTAAAAAGTATAGATAAGGTGTCTACATGTATGAATGAATGAGTAAAAGACACTGCCTCGATTAAGTTAAACATTATCTCTCTGTTCTTCCTGATGAATTAATGAAAATCTAAGTAATAGAAGGGAGAATGATGGTAAAAGTCAATCAAGGAGTTATAGGTCATCTATTCATCTTTTTTTTTTTCCTTAAAATGGAATACATCAACCTTTAAAAACCCATAATCATCATTTGAAATTAAGGGAAAATAAACCTTGTGTTTTTAGCTACTTCAGCGCTGTGTTAAGTGCTGAATTTCCAACCACTGTAAATGGTTCCGCAGTGCACTACCCACCAATCGCCATGCTCTGTCCTGGGGACCCAGAGCTCCAGGAACTGTCCCCGGGAGCTCACAGCTTCAGAGGGAAAATATGCAGATATCTAAACAGCCAGTTGCAATATTGCGTGCTAAGTGTCTTGAGAGAGGGGCAAACAAGATGCTGTGTCGAGGTGGATCTTGGAGACTGAAGCAGAAGTGACAGATGCCAGGGGCCTGTCAGGCCAAGAGAGAGGGGGAAGGGCACCCTGGTAGAGGGAACAGCATGGGCAAAGGCATGGAACCATGAATGCACACTCTGCATGCAGGGAGGTCAGCATGGCTCAGACATGTAAGACGGGGGTCACGGGAGGGAGACGAGGCTGAAGAGGAAGGTGATGTGGGGTCATGAAAGGGCTTCAGATTTTATGCTCTGAGCAGGAGGGAAATGAGAGGAGCACATTTAGTTTTTAAACGGCTAACTGTAGGTTAGGGTTGTCTATAGATCTGCCAGAAGGCCCTTGCAATAGCTCAGGCGGGAGTTAAGGCAGTGGTACCAGAGGGGGAGGAGAGGCCCAACTGGTACTGACAAAGTGAAACTGACAAGAATTGGAGATAAAACAGAATAAGGCGGTGAGTTAGATGTTCTCATCAAGACAATGGCTTTAGCTGCGTAGCACAGGGAGATCAGCCCAGTGCTTTGTGACCACCTAGAGGGGTGGGATAGGGAGGGTGGGAGGGAGACGCAAGAGGGAGGGGATATGGCGATATATGTGTACGTATAGCTGATTCACTTTGTTATACAGCAGCAACTAACACAACATTGCAAAGCAATTATACCCCAATAAAGATGTTAAAAAAAAAAAAGACAGTGGCTCTGAGCTATTAAGCATGGAGAAATGAGTATATTGTGATGTGGTACACACAGATTGAAAGGAGAAGGACCAAACTTGGGAGGGAAATGTATTCACATTAATCTGAGTGATCATTCTCAGCAGCAAGTACACACAAGGAAAAATGTCCATCACACGCTTCCAACATAGATAAGGAATTCAAAACAGAGGTCTGGGTGATGGAGCCATCATGGCAAACATGGCCATAGGACTGGAGAAGATGCCCCAAGGTCAACCCAATAAACATGACAAGAAGTGTCCTTGAGGGTCTCCTGGAGAAGAGTTACATTTATGAGGCAAGCAGAGGACAAGGCACAGGGCTGGCCAGCTGAATAACCGGAATTTTTATACATCTTTTTTTTTTTTTTTTTTTTGCGGTACGGGGGCCTCTCACTGTTGTGGCCTCTCCCGTTGCGGAGCACAGGCTCTGGACGCGCAGGCTCAGCGGCCATGGCTCACGGGCCCAGCCGCTCCGCGGCATGTGGGATCTTCCCGGACCGGGGCACGAACCCGTGTCCCCTGCATCGGCAGGTGGACTCTCAACCACTGCGCCACCAGGGAAGCCCCATAACTGGAATTTTTAAAAGCATGTTCATAATTCTAAGAGAACACTGAAAAGGCTCACAAATACTGAAAAGTTTTTTTTTTAATGTTTTAAACAGATCTCCAGACATAGGAATACTTTATTGATTAGTTTAGCTATTGTAAACTAAATTGAAAGATAAAAAAATGAAATATCAAAATTTGTTCGAGGGCTTCCCTGGTGGCGCAGTGGTTGCGCGTCCGCCTGCCAATGCAGGGGAACCGGGTTCGCGCCCCGGTCTGGGAGGATCCCACATGCCGCGGAGCGGCTGGGCCCGTGAGCCATGGCCGCTGAGCCTGCGCGTCCGGAGCCTGTGCTCCGCAA
>NC_041218.1:95080370-95095013 GCF_002837175.3 Physeter macrocephalus
AGAGGCCACAACAGTGAGAGGCCCGCATACCACAAAAAAAAAAAAAAAAAAAAAAAAATTTGTTCGAGCCACCTGGTCAAAATTTTCCATTTGTCTTCCAGCAAGTAAGATGTTGGAAAATGCACTAATTCTTCAGTACATGTGAAAAAAGCCTCATGTTTATAATCTGCTCTGAGGAGACTATACTTGTTTTCCACATTCATTAAAAAGAACATGAAAACTTCCATCTGAACACAGAGGGAATTGGAGGGAGATAAGAAAGTGAACATATCATATATGTAATACATTTGTATATATTTTATGCACATAAAATATAAACCAGATTTCTATTTGGTACCGACTTTCTAAAAGTTTTTCTTTCTAGCTGAAATAGTACTCGCTTCCCAATAAAGAACTGATTACTATTAATTTTATTTCCATCTCAATATTAATATACTACATACAAAAATTAAAGAGTTAAAAATAAAGCTATGCTTACCTTAAGCTGTCCAATTTCTTTAAATTTATAAACTTCATATTCCCAGAGTGCTGCATTTTTCCCAAGAATTTTCTGGCATTTGCTGACAGTAAAAACATCCCAGGGAAAAGAAAGTATAAATAAAGAAAACAAACAGAGACAGAATAAGTAGACACTTCCCCTAGTGGTTTAGATAAACCTCTCATCCCAGAACTTTGACAAATTTCCATTTCAAGTGCCAATGAACATAAAGCTATTACTGGTACTCACTTGACTGCAGATACAAAGTTGATGGAAATCATGAAAATACGAAATACTTATAAATAAAGATGAATCCCTTTCAGAAGACTTTGATTAGGGGTTTTCCCACTGATTTCTCTGTTCTGAGTTTCCTACTTATCCAGATGAGTGCTGCTGGTCTGGGGACCCTTCTTGCCTTGAACAAATATCATCATACCCCAAAGTGTCAATGAAACCACTTTTTCAGTGGCTTTAAATAGTGGACTACAAAATCAGACTTTAGAAAATTAGAATCCTACTTCAGTATATAATTCAGAAAAATGTTCATGTAGGAATAAAACTTTGATTTACACATCAAAGAAACACATTTCCCTAAATCCGGGGACAAAAAGTGGCCCTGAAGACTATGTTTCCGGGCAGCCACGCAGTCCTGCAGATGGCACTGTCCAGCTCGAGGGGGAACTGCCCACACAGACCCACACGACCACTATAAACCATTTAGGTCTTTGTCCCGCAAACCAGGAGCCTGGGGCCTGATCATTTCCATTTACTGCCACCCTCCTGTTGGGAGACCGTCCTCCTTGAGCTGCGAGCAGAGGCCCTGGCTTCTTTTATCCTGGACTGTCTCTCCTGGGATGCTTGTAGCGTGAACAGCCCTGCAGGTGAGAGGACACAGACTGTGTCTCCTTCTGGAGCACAGGGCAGGTTTGTTTACTGCCCAGTAAAATAAAAATAACATCTTCCTCTGGAGCCAAGGGCAGGCAGGCTTACTGCCCATCATAAAAGAATCAGACACCCTAAGCCCAGGGTCCCTCTCCTGTAATACAACCTGCTGCCTGGGCAGGGTCACCTGGGCCTCTCTGCCTCATGCTATGGGATCTGGAGAAAGTGCTGGTACTCTGGCCATGACTACTGCTGAGGTAGACGGTCCTGTGTCTCTGACCCCGGAGTATCAGGTCTTTTGCCAGCACTCATGAAACTGGCAGGCAAACTGGTCAGCTTATAAAAAGAGTAAAATATCAGACTCCTCATGATTTTTGACACCCTTCTCATTAAGTAATGAGAAAACCATTTTTCGTTTAGTGCAAATGAGATAGTAGGTGGGTAAATAACATGCATCAATCCATTCTGTGGTTAAAAGCATTACTACTCAAATATAACCCCTGTTATAAAGATGTAAAAAAAAGTCTGTCAACTGTAGAGAATGACTTATTCGTGTTGCTAACATGGCTCAATTCTATTTATATTAACAAATAATTGTGAAAACATCTGGATTACCGCGCCGCTACGTCGTACTCTCCTTTCTCCACCAGGTGGTTTATATATGCCAAGCCGATGTCCTAGGGGAAATGAAATGAAGGAATTTCATACTTAACTGGAACACATGGAAAGTTGGGTCTCCGTTCCTGAGTGGGCCTGCTGACTGGAACCTGTTCATACATCTTTGTTTGCTTTATGTAATTATGTTCATTTCTTTCTTGAGCATATTTAAATATACTTGTATTCTCACAAAGTTTAGAGTTTACAATTTACAAAAATGTTACTACTTTAAAGGCTCCTAACCTGCCCTCTTCTAAAGAATTTCCTACAAAGAAATCTCTGATAAGAGAAACACGATCCAACAATTTCATGTTGTCACTGGATATAAAATTGTTTCTTGTGCTTTCATCCCTACAGCGTGAGCTACCTGTCTCTTCTATACCAAGTCTGAGGAAATGCTGTAAGAAAAATGAAATGACAGATCATTTGAAAGGGAAATATTTAAAGTTAACATCAAAGTGAAAGTGAGCTCAGAAAACCAGGTCATTCAAACCTGCGAGTTTACAGATGAGGAGACTGGAGCTCAAAGCAATGAACTGACTGGCTTCACAGCATTCGTGCTCATTCACTTATTCTACCTTAGTCCTGAAAGGATTTGAGGTGGCCTGTATCACCAGAGACGGGGGACCTCTTGCTTGATCTCCTCATGACTCTTATGAAAGATTAGTTCCACCTAAAAGCATTTGCATGAGAAGCTTGAACTCAATATATATAACAAAACTTGCATTTTAAGTTCTACTTTATGCACAAAAAATTTTCTGCGGAGCTTCTTCCTGGATGGCAGAAAATGGCAGGAGCCCATTTTTCTCTCTGCCTTCCTTATCCTAGGAGAAAAATGTCCAGGCGTGATTAATGTAAAGGACATGCCCATTTCAAGAGTGAAGGGAAATACCCAAAGTTCTTAGTTTATTAAACTTTCACTTTAATGACTCCTGTGTAGGAAATCGTATTTCAAATCTGTTGGAACTACGGAGTGAAGAAAATGTGCTTAACTTTACTTCTCTGAAAATAGATCACATATCACAGTATCCACAGTGAGTCTACAGGTTCAGAGAAAAGATGCCTCTTTTGCAGAGTCAATTTCTCGAACCTTTCTCCCCATGTCCATGCTCCCTCACAACTCATCCTCTGTCTCTGTGCTCCTTTAACCTCAACCTGATTTTCTCTCTTTTCCCTTAAGCATAAGCACGTTAAATGTCTTACACGAAATACCCACCATCACCCAAAACCTCCCCATGATGTCATGGTCCCCAGCCATAGTCTTGACTCTTTTCCACTTCGAGGCTAGCCTTAGTCTATATTCAACTCAACTTCATCATCGCCTATTCACTTTCACTCCACCAAGCATGTTGAGAATAAATAATATATACAGAAAATGCACTTGTCACTTTCATATTACCAAACCCAATGTACAACTGACTAAGCTAAGCTTATCTTACTTTTGACCTGCTTACTTCAACTATACTCTTCCACTGGCTGGAATACTCCATTTCTAGGTAATCCTTGCTTATTCTCTACAACGTTGAATGAATAAAACAACATAAGATGCTCTCGTTCTCTCTCTCCCTTTTAGTTCCTGAACTATTATTTCTTGTATACTCTTTGGGAATTAGGCTTTTTTGGGAAGTTTTAAAGAGAAGTTTAAGGTGGGGAAAGGGTACACAGAAGGACTTTGCACTGGAACCCAAATAGCCATAAATAACTAAGTTTCCAGTTTTCAACTGTAAACTAGGGTCTTGGGCTAGATGATCTCTAAGGACCCTTCACACTCAGAGGATAACATTTCTTTTCTGCTTTCCATCTGCACATTCATTTTCACAGTTAGCAAAGAAATGGGCTTTCACTCACAATATTTTTCCCAAGTCCAAAATGTAATAAAAATATATTTGATGTCCTAGATTAGTCACCATAACAAAATAAATTGAGCCTGTTCTTATAGAGACACTGAAGCAGTCTAGTTTTATGAAACTACTCTTTTGATAAATTTCATGATAATGTGATTTTACCTGTGATTTAAAGAAACTTCCCCATGCATAACTGGAAAGCTTTGTATTTAAAGTGTATTTATAAATCCAGTTTCCAAATTACCTAAAACTACCTCCTAGCAGTTGTTCAAGTTTCTTGTTTACAAGCAGAAACTGATTCAATAAAATGAACTATTTTGACCTCACAGGTTAGGGAATTCGTTTGAAATAACTTCTCAAAAGGTAGCAAGAATCCGTTCTTTTCAAATTACTTTCAGCCTCATTATAACTTACTGAAAGGTAAAGTTATGTTTCAAATAGTAAAATTACATACTTACCAGAATTTTATGTCTTTTAATGTTCTTTTGACTAATTTCAGCTGCCATCAGAGCTTCCTGTATTTACATAAGCATGATAAAAGCAGTCAAAAAGGAGGAAGGGAAAAGGGGAGAGAGTGGGAGAGAGAGACACTGAGGTTATAAACACTATATTTATTATGTTTTAAAGTTCTGGGCTACATAAATAAGCCCCATTTTCCCATGGCTTTTGCTTCAAGCACAGGAATTTTTAATGTTATGGTTGAATGAACCTCACTGAATTCAAACTCAAACAAAAGCAGTCAACCAAAATGAAGACTTCTCTTATTTCCATTTGAATTCATTTCCACATTAGGATCCTGGAATCACATTTCAGACGCAACTCAAAAGACAACAAAATCTCTTATGTTCAAACAAAAAAATCTGTCATTCTAAATCTGTATGACATATATTAATCAAGGGGCACTTTTCCATTATGAAGCATAAAAAGTAACCTATATGCATACATTTAGGTACAACTACACTAAGATTTTGAAAATCTCTGATTTTATTTTTATTTTGGCAAGTTTACAATGATTAACTTAACACAAATGTTTGAAACACAAAATTATTTCTTTAAGAAGCTGCTGGATCTAAAGCAATAATGGTAATAACTGGGGTATGAACTTGGTATCAATACCTGGACTCCAAAGAGTTTATAAATTAAAAACTTTTTTTTCCAAAACTTTCAGGTGGTTACAGACTTAAAGCACCAAATAAGTGGACTATTTTTTGTTTGTTTTTGGCTGATTAGCATATAAGACTAGCCAGAGAGTTTCTCTAACTAAACCAACACAGCTATTAAAACTTTAAAAACTTTAAAATGTTTTCCTTTTTTAAAAAAAGCCATGATGGGGCATTATCTACTCAAATTAGTCTGAACCAAGACTCAATGACGTGGACAACATCATTCCATCTGAACAGGTAGTTCAAACCCTCCTGAGTACAGTTTGATAGCTTTACTTTTTACGCATGATAAAAGCACAAAATAAATGATTTCACTAAAATATCCAAATGGATGATTCTGAAATACTCGCTTTATTTTATTTTTCTTGAAAAACCGCCAAATAAATTTATCAGTAGGCTGGATCGAACCCACCCCTCCCTCCATCACCAATTTCTCCTTCATCACCAATTCCTCTTCCACTGAACAGTAAGGCCAGTCAACCTCCTTGCAGGCTTTATTCCCCCTAACTTCCGAAAAGAGTATCGTAAAGTTATTGGCCTCCTACGTATTACTAGCTTAGAACATTCTAATTCACCTACGTGGAGGATTTATTACAAAACCCTTTTAGCCCCTCTCTGTTACCGACGTGTCAATACTTTGAAGTAAAAGCAAGACTACTTCATATTTCTTCTTTTCAAGGAGCCAGTCGATGTGGTCATCTTGGTCTCGTTCCTTGGCTACGACAACATCTCTTGGACTCACAATGTAAAAGAGTGACTCCCCTTCCGAATATTCTAGAGATAAGAGAGCAACAACTAGGGTGACTCAACAGTAGAAACCTTGGCAGTGGTTTGAGGGGACAGGGTTAGGCTACCCGACTTAGAAGCGAACAGAAAACTCTCTTACCTTTGGAATAAATGTGTTTGGCTGTGTCTGAAGGTAGGGGTGGGAGACAGGGTAGAGAATGATAGAATCTATTCCAGTGCTTTAAAAAATATTTACACGTAAAATGATTTGAATGAAAGAAGAAGGAAGGGAAGGAGGAAGGAAGGGAGGGAAGGAGGGAGGAAGTACCAAAAAAACTTGAAAAAAATAAAGTAGGCTTAAAAATTCTGTTTCATATATTAACGTTCTGACCTCAGCTGAAAGATAGCGCTCAAAATTCTCCATGTCTATTGTATATAATTTATCTACTGTATATAAACTTTATTGATGGCCATTTACAGCACAGTTCTATTTTTACAGAACAATTACACCCCACAGTTGGCAATAAATGTTTCCTCCTCTTCAAGGCCAAGGCCATCTAAAACATAAATGACAGATGCCCCAAGCCCTGGAGACATCATCTATCATTTCAGCATGTTGTGCACAATGCCAATGGTAAGGGTTTCCTGAAGAATTCAATTATAAAACCTGTTCTGAAGGGTTTCTAAGTGTGCAGCAGAGTTTGCTCTGAGCAAAAAATACCTCAACTGGATGCTTTCACTTGTGAATCACATTTGCTTTTTGCTAAGTCCAGAATAGACACTCCCATTTCTCAGCTGATCAAGAGCTTCATATAAGAAAGCTCTAACAGATATAGGGTATTTCTTCATTGACCAAAATGAGAACTGAAAATATTCTCAAAACATGTCTATTGTTTTTAAAGCAGGAAAGAATTTCTCAACAAAGCTGTTCTATTTTTTCATCAACGTATTTTTCAAGGATATGATGACACCAAAACACAGAGGCCCCTGGTATGACTACAAAGCAATGGTTCTCCCTTTATTTCCAAGCAGTGACTAAGTGTATTCATGCATCCACTCAACAAATACTCAGTGAAAGCCTAGTATGTACCAGGCACTCTTTCAAGCTCTGAGCATTCGGTCAAAGAAAGACAATTTCTCTGGCAACCCAGAGTACACCTTCTAGGGATATAAAGTTGGGAGTGATATGCCAACTAGAGAAGCATGCTGCTTGACATCAGTGTAAGTCAGGTGTCACATGAGGTAGTTAGGACAGGAGACCAAATACAAGAACAAAGGCCACAGAGCCTCCTCACCTTGGTCCTGGCCTCATCTCTACCCCTCCCTTCTGCTGTGGGAACTCAAGCAAGTTCTACAGCATCTCTCGGCCTTGACGCCTTCATTTTCAACATAAAAGGCCTGCCCAGATAGGCTCTAAGAGCCTTTCAGCACCTTAATTTAAATTCCTGGTTGTGCTACTCCAGTGGACGGGGAAAAAACATAAATATAAGAAAGAACGTGAGTCAGATCCTTGATCTCTCTCACCTAAGTGATAATCTCTACATTCATTTTCCTGAAAGCCTCTCACAGTCAGAGCATCAGAAGAGATCTCTTCACAAGTCTCGGAAAGCGGCTGGATGATATCCAGTCTGGGCCTGGCGCAGTATTCTCTTTCCTAGGGGGAAAAAGAAAGCCTCATTTGAATTACATTTCTATAAATGATACAAATTAGGGACTTCCCTGGTGGCCCGGTGGTTAAGAATCCACCAGCCAATGCAGGGGACACGGGTTCGGTCCCTGGTCTGGGAAGATCCCACATGACGCGGAGCAACTAAGCCCGTGCGCTACAACCACTGAGCCTGCACTCTAGAGCCCACGAGCCACACCTACTGAGTCTGCGTGCCACAACTACTGAAGCCCGTGCTCTGCAACGAGAAGCCACCGCAATGAGAAGCCCACGCACCAATGAAGAGTAGCCCCCACTCGCCGCAACGAGAGAAAAGCCCGCATGCAGCAACGAAGACCCAAAGCAGCCAAAAATTAATTAATTAAAAAAAAAAAAAAAAAAGAAAAGAAAAGTAGTGCCTTGTGCAAGATCACATGGATACTAAGTGGCCAAGCGTCACAGCATATTAAAAAAAATGATACAAATTAATTCAAGGTAGCCATAATTCAGTGCTTTGGTTTTATAAATTCAGCAGGTGTAAGCCCTTCTCACCACCTGCTGTGGACGGCCTCATAGCAGTGGTTTATTTTGACCTCTTGGATGAGATACACAGTACAGGTACCACTGTACTATGTCAGCGGTCTACCACTGCAGCCCTTTCAACTCCAAGGGACGGCTACCACATCCTTAGATAACTCTGTTACATCTTCCTCACAAATATGAGAAAGAGTGAAAATTACATTATAAACTGCTCCACGATCCAGACCACTGCCACTACTAGTCCTTTCACTGAGGATGCTGAGAAGCCAGAGACTAAGAGTTACGTCTACAGCAAAACTTGCTGAGATCATGTAGATGTTCTGTGTCTGCACTGCCCAGCGTGGTAGACATGAGTCACGAGTGGCCATCAAACACCTGAAATGTGATGACTGTGCCTGAGAAACTGAGTTTTAAATTTTATTTCATTTTCATTAATTTCAACTTGGATAGGCACATAAGCTTAATGACTACAGTTTTGGACACTGCCGTTCTAGATCAAGATAGAAGGAGAAAAGATGCTTTATTGAGGGCCTATGACAATTTCACTAGCCTAATAGGTGACTGTCCACAGATTCTTCTCGCTGAGTCCTTAAATCACCCGTCAGTATTATTCTTCCTAATTTTGCAGATGAAGGAACTGAGGTCAAAGTTATATAAGTAAACAGTGAGACTGGGATTTGTGGAAAAACTGGGACTATGGATTTGAAATCAAGTTTGTTTTACTATAAAACTCAAGCTCTTTGAATATTCAGCACAGAGGCATGAAAGATACACTTGACTATTTTCCAAAGCAGCAAGACCTAAAGCAGTGTGGCACTGGTAGAGAGAATACAGATGAAAGGAACAGAATGAAAGAAATCCAGAACTACTCCCAACTCTCCAAGGTTCCCCAGTAAAACAGTAAGCCTCGAAGATTCCTTTGATCAATTTTGTTAGGTTAATTGAGAAGCAATTACATCACCTTTGCATCTCATGTATTTAAAACAGTCCAAAATAAAAAGCAATTATGAAAGATCCACTATTAGAGAAAAAAAACCCAGTGAATATACAGGATGATTGATCACATCTGTGGAGAAATGACAAATATCTTGCTTTTAAAACTACAAAAAGGAAAAAACTGAAAAATCTGACTATTTAAAAAATTAACAGCTATAACAAGGACAAAAAATATCAAAATTAGAAGAGCAAAATAGAAAAAAAAAAATTGAACCAAATAATGTTAAAAGAAAATCACCTTGCTAGACCATATAAATAGCTCCTTCATATGTGTGAGGAATCCATCAGCAAGCCAATGGATGAGAAATCCATCTTATTATTTTACAACTTTTGTTCACTGGTCTAACAGCCCTGCTTATGCGTGAACTGCCTAGGAGCAGGAATTTGGTCTTGTTGATCGTTGATACTCCATGCTGAACACCATTCTTAACACACGTGCTTTATCAATGAATGGAAGAGAAACAAAACGTTAAGGGAACAGCTTCATAAATTAGGTTATATCAACCAGATGAAACAGTTCACAACCACCAGGACGATGATGGGAGACTGTGCAGCCATATGCAGAGAGGATGGGACAATGCTCCTAAAATTATGGCCACACAGAAGAGCTTGTAACTATCACTGCAACTGTGTGGGAAAAGGCACATATGTAAAAGGTGTAATGAGGAAAATATGCTGGAATAACATTACAATTGGTATAAAAACGAATTCTGTTTACTGTTGCAGTTAAACTTTTGGATGTGAAAAAGAAAAGGGGGGCGTGGTTGGCCCCAAGCTTGCTTCTTTATTCCTTCTGCCTTAATTTGATCAGTTTTTTCTGTATTTAAGGATTTCAGGTGTCCTTTGGTGTTAGAGAAAATGAAGAGTTATATACACTGACACACACATTTTTAAAGCACCTCCAAGACCCTCACTTCTTCCTCTGAAAAAATTCCATTTTCTAATTTGCTCTTTGAGGTTGGCTTTTCATGGTTTTTACTCCTTTCCAATACTCTCTCTTATTAACAAAGGTTTCCTTCCTTTCTTTCTTCTTCTGGTCAACGGTTTATTAGACCTTCCCTTTGTCATTTTACTGCCGCTTTCCTTATGTCTTTCAATCACATCCTGAATGCTTCCCACATTCCTCATCAAAAAGCACTGTATTTACTCCCTCCGGAGCCAATGCTTTTCTTTATTTTCAAAAAAATAAATAAATAAAATCATAATAAACTGATGTCCTGCACAGGGCTAGAAACCAGCCCTATTGATTTTAGCAGGTTTGAGTGTTCACTTAAGTCTACTGCATCCCATTGCCTAGCAACATGGGCACCCAGAGCTCCAGGTTACTATAGCGATGGCTTCCTGATGCAAGAGCTCGCTCAGAGAAATGCTGGAGAGCAGCTACCACTTCAAAACCAGGACTCCCAGGGTTTTTCTCCCCATTTTATTCCTTGCTATTCGAAAAGGAAAAAAAAAAAGAGAGAGAGAGAGAGTGAGGATACAGACAAGGAGAACCCACTCACTGTAAAGGGCTAGACGATCAATTGCATTTCTTTTATACCACAGCATCCCAAAGAAAATCCTTTACAATAAACTCTCCTTGTTTATGCCTTGAAGCCACCCTTGGCCCCTTCCTGACAGGAACTCTGGACTCTTGACAATAAAGACAAACTGGGAACGGGGCCGACCTAGGCTTCAAAGAAAGACTCAGTATGCAGCCCCCTCCACTGGACCCTTCAACAGGCTTCATTCCAAAATCATGTATAATGAAATGCAGATTCTCTGCTGCTTCCTATGAGCCGTACATTTCATACGATCATTTGCAGTGATAACCGAGACTTAGCAACAATCTAATTTCAAAGCAAGAATCAAGCTACTCAGAATCACTGGGCCACTGGGAAATAAACAAATATATCTGGACCACACGAAATAATGGACCACCCTCTCTGTAATTCACTCTGACCACAGGGACCCCTGCTGATGCTACAGATCAACTTCATTGCTGTCATTTCTGCTAATGCACAGTGTCAGCTTAGTTTCTTGGCCTTTTGGAAAGAGGAATCCTTCATTCCTTTCAACTGAAATAACAAGAGAGATGGAAAAAAGGGAAGGCAAAAAAAAAAAAAAAAAAAAAGACTCCCCTTTGCTTGGCAAAAGGAACAAAGGCCACCAACGAGTGGAGCTTCTGAAACGTAAATACATTAAGCCTGCAGGGTAATCTCTGCTGACGTTGTTTTATAGGTCAGCAAGTTCTGCTCAGACTGGAGCTGAGTCCTTTCATGGGCAACTTCATCTGGGTAAAAATGCTACAAATGAACCCACCCTATTGTATTTGGGGTGAAAAAAAATTACCGTTTTTTCGGAAACCTCCTTTACATAGGAAAGTACAACAAGCTGATCACAGAGAGGTGCCAGTCCGCTGATGTAGAATTCAGTTTCAAACTGAGACACTGCAAACAAAAGGGAGAGAAGATTCACCGTTAGCAGCAAAAAGCAGCACACAGAGGAAAGGACACGTCGACTACGTACGCAGGATGGACTCGTTTTAGAAATCTAACAAAAACGGGGCAGAGATAAACATACTTTCTGGACAATAATCAGTAGTCCAAAAGAATATCTGGGAACTTACGCTTGAAAATTTCTATTACAAATAAAAAGCAAACTCGACAATAACAGCAGCATGAATGGTGAAGAGTGACACTATCTAGTTAGTTTAAAAATGACAGAGTTAAATCCCATGCAGACACTTTGAAATCCATAAAACCCAATGTAAACGATTATCGATAACAATACTTTTAAATATTAAAAAATTAAATATTTAAAAATATTACTAATGACAAAAACACTTTTAAAATAATTTAAACATAAATTTCAATCTTTCACAATTAGGACATTACAGTGGTATGATGGTCACAAGAAATGCTATTTGTAATTATGAAACTATTACTCCTTTTTTAACATTTAATAAACATTATATCTAGACTTAAAAGCAAAAAAGTGTAAATACACATTACATTATGATGAAACTCCATTAATTCTTCAGTGAAATAAAGGTCAGACAAAATAAGAAATTTCTCTTTCCTTTTAAAAGATAGTCATTAAAACGTAGAAGAAGTTCTATTTCTTCTATTGCATCACCTAAGAGGTATATAGATTTAATTACAATGGACCTCAAAGATCTTATAGAAAGCTCAATGGTAGAAGTACAAATATTGCTACAGTATGATTCTAATGACTAGCTGTTGTAATATTTGTAATAAATGACTTGTTTTAAGCAACTAAGTTTGGGGATGGTTTGTTATGCAGCAAAGCCAACTGATACAATATTAGTGCCAGGAAAAGACTCTTCCAGGAATCATACACAGCACTTACAGATTCATTTGAGAGTAAACTCTCATTTGAACCCACCACTTTTTCTAAGAGTTTCTTGATTCAGTTCTTCTCCACAGTTCTGTGGTATTAGCTTCAGGCTTAGTTAACTTTTACGATACAATGACCATCTTTTCCAAAGCAGGGGAAGTCAGTGTAGCATACTGGAAACAATACTGAATGGGAAGTTAGGAAATCTGGGTTATAACTGCAATTACACTGAACTTGGATAATTCATTTTAATTTCTGTGGGTAGGACTTTTCCCATGTATACATAAAGGTATCAGAATAGAAATAAAACCCATAACACATAAACTGAGGGGGTACTGAATTTTTCTTCTTCCTCCTCTCCATCCTCCTCGTAAATCACTTAGTGTTAACTTGACTCTGCTGATCTTTAACGCCTGCTCCCTATTTAACTGTTTTCAAAATTTTATTTTCACACCAAAATGAGACTGAGGATAATCAAAAAAACACTAAGTAGTTAATAACATAAATATTAAAAAGGATAACATTTCTTAAGCTTTGTCCTGGGTGGGATCGCATAGGTGGTCAGGGTGCCCTGGACAGAGCCATACAATGGGAGTCCAAATGGTGCCAGCTCTGCCATGAAGACTTGTTTTGTCATCCGCTGAACCTGAACTGAATATTCTTATCTAGGCACTTGAAAATAATTTTTGGTAAAGTGGTGATGTGATCAATATTCTCACGAAGCACATGCGTAGAGAACTTCCCACAACCACGTGTTCAGAGATGAGCACGTGCAGCGTGTAGCCAGGCACAGAAGGTTCTGGAGAAGCTTCCCCAGTGCTACCTATGAATGTAGGGAGTGGGCAGGGGGGAGGGGGGAGAGACGGGAGGGTTGGAATGTGCAGATGCTATTGAACAGTGTGGGCCACGCATGACCTACTGATGAAAGAGGTGATAGTTTCACATTCATGAAGACATACAGGCCTGTTAACAGGTTTTGGATGCCAACACTCCTGAGGTTGCATAAACCCTTTGGTAGAGATGGACTTGTGTTTTTTTACTAAATCGCATTCCATCGTTGAAATGCTACGCATACAGCAACTTGCATGAAAAGCAATCAAAGATGCTACAGAGACTGTTTCCTGGGAATTACATGGAGCCTTTGATGGGCTTGCCTGCCATAGGCACCCGAGGGAGAGCATCATCTAAGAAATGGTGGGTGAACGAGGTATTCTCCCCATTTGAGACACCAAAGGGGCTGCCTAGGCTCACTGACAGGGAGCATCACACAGTATCCCTACTAAAGGTAACCAAATCCATATCAAGGATTTGCTTTATATGAATGAGCCATAAGATACAGATCAGAGAAACTAGAAAACAATTCTACCCAAATCTTTCCTCCTTTACATCCTGATTTCTGTCCTCAAGAGCTTGCATTAACAACACAGAAAACTTCCTTATCTTTAATTAAGAACATAATAGGAAATCTAATGTGTTCTTAAAGAAAATAAGGACAGATGTGAAAAAGCAGATATTTCCTTCTCAATTCCAGATACTATAAGAAAATGCTTATTTGTTAAGTACTAAATCCTACCACTTTACTAATTGAAAATAGGTAAAAATTTAGGTAGAAATGACATGAAGTGACTAAATTACAAACAAAAAAATGTTACTTACAAAGAAAAGATGTGGTATTATATAAAAATAGTGTTGTCAAGATTTCCAGAGGCACAGTTAAGCAAGTTATCAGCATTCATATACAGCTGCAATTAAATAATTCTTCTCATTTTATTAAAATGATTTCATATCAACAGAAATCTTCTTATGGAAAACATAATTGCAATTATAGTTGCACCCTTTGAGTCACAAATTAAGAGTTCTAAAATAATGGCTGCTTTTCTTACCTTTGAATATTCTACCACTTAGAAATTCATCTCCATTAATACCCATTAGTAATGATATCATGTAAAAAAGAGGACTCATTTCCTGGTATGAGGTCCCAGTTTAGGAAAATGTCTACAGCTACTCTGCATTAAAAAAAAAAGACATTTCAGAATGAATGACATTTCAGGATTCTGTTTTTCCATTACTACTTATTAATGCAACAAAACAGGATTGTTTTAAGATCTGTCATGATTTAGTGTATTCTTTATATTAAGGCTGAATCCATGAAGGGCTGGTTGGAGACATGGTGTCAGAATGAACAGGAAAGTTGAGGAAAGTTCCCTCTATGCCTACTTTCTGCAGGATTTTTATCATAAATGGGTGTTGAATTTTGTCAAAAGCTTTCTCTGCATCTATTGAGATGATCATATGGTTTTTCTCCTTCAATTTGTTAATATGGTGTATCACGTTGATTGATTTGCGTATATTGAAAAATCCTTGCATTCCTGG
>NC_041218.1:95095416-95095768 GCF_002837175.3 Physeter macrocephalus
TCACTTATTTCTGATCTGATCTTTATGATTTCTTTCCTTCTGCTAACTTTGGGGGTTTTTTGTTCTACTTTCTCTTACTGCTTTAGGTGCAAGATTAGGTTGTTTGAGATGTTTCCTGTTTCTTAAGGTAGGATTGTATTGCTATAAACTTCCCTCTTAGAACTGCTTTTGCTGCATCCCATAGGTTTTGGGTCATCGTGTCTCATTTGTCATTTGTTTCTAGGTATGTTTTCATTTCCTCTTTGATTTCTTCAGTGATCACTTCATTATTAAGTAGTGTATTGTTTAGCCTCCATGTGTTTGTAGTTTTTACAGATCTTTTCCTGTAATTGATATCTAGTCTCATAGCGTT
>NC_041218.1:95095902-95121085 GCF_002837175.3 Physeter macrocephalus
CTACAGCCAGCATTGTTCTCAATGGTGAAAAACTGAAAGCATTTCCACTAAGATCAGGAACAAGACAAGGTTGCCCACTCTCACCACTCTTATTCAACATAGTTTTGGAAGTTCTAGCCACAGCAATCAGAGAAGAAAAAGAAATAAAAGGAATCCAAATAGGAAAAGAAGAAGTAAAGCTGTCACTGTTTGCAGATGACATGATACTATACATAGAGAATCCTAAGGAGGCTACCAGGAAACTACTAGAGCTAATCAATGAATTTGGTAAAGTAGCAGGATACAAAATTAATGCACAGAAATCTCTGGCATTCTTATACACTAATGATGAAAAATCTGAGAGTGAAATTAAGAAAACACTCCCATTTACCATTGCAACAAAAAGAATAAAATATCTAGGAATAAACCTACTTAAGGAGACAAAAGACCTGTATGCAGAAAATTATAAGACACTGATGAAAGAAATTAAAGATGATACACATCGATGGAGAGATATACCATGTTCTTGGATTGGAAGAATCAACATTGTGAAAATGACTCTACTACCCAAAGCAATCTACAGATTCAATGCAATCCCTATCAAACTACCACTGGCATTTTTTACAGAACTAGGAAAAAAAATTTCACAATTTGTATGGAAACACAAAAGACCCCGAATAGCCAAAGCAATCTTGAGAACGAAAAATGGAGCTGGAGGAATCAGGCTCCCTGACTTCAGATTATACTACAAGGCTACAGTAATCAAGACAGTATGGTACTGGCACAAAAACAGAAATACAGATCAATGGAACAGGATAGAAATCCCAGAGATAAACCCACACACATATGGTCACCTTATCTTTGATAAAGGAGGCAAGGATATACCGTGGAGAAAAGACAGTCTCTTCAATAAGTGGTTCTGGGAAAACTGGACAGCTACATGTAAAAGTAGGAAATTAGAACACTCCCTAACCCCACACACAAGAATAAACTCAAAATGGGTTAAAGACCTACATGTAAGGCCAGACACTATCAAACTCTTAGAGGAAAACATAGGCAGAACACTCTATGACATAAATCACAGCAAGATCCTTTTTGACCCATCTCCTAGAGAAATGGAAATAAAAACAAAAATAAACAAATGGGACCTAATGAAACTTAAAAGCTTTTGCACAGCAAAGGATACCATAAACAATACCAAAAGACAACCCTCAGAATGGGAGAAAATATTTGCAAATGAAGCAACTGACAAAGGATTAATATCCAAAATTTATAAGCAACTCTTGCAGCTCAATAACAAAAAAACAAACAACCCAATCCAAAAATGGGCAGAAGAACTAAATAGACATTTCTCCAAAGAAGATATACAGATCGCCAACAAACACATGAAAGAATGCTCAACATCATTAATCATTAGAGAAATGCAAATCAAAACGACAATGAGATATCATCTCACACCGGTCAGATTGGCCATCATCAAAAACTCTAGAAATAATAAATGCTGGAGAGGGTGTGGAGAAAAGGGAACACTCTTGCACTGCTGGTGGGAATGTAAATTGATACAGCCACTATGGAGAACAGTATGGAGGTTCCTTAAAAAACTAAAAATAGAACTACCATACGACCCAGCAATCCCACTACTGGGCATATACCCTGAGAAAATCATAATTCAAAAAGAGTCATGTACCAAAATGTTCACTGCAGCTCTATTTACAATAGCCAGGATGTGGAAACAACCTAAGTGTCCATCATCAGATGAATGGATAAAGAAGATGTGGCACATATATACAATGTAATATTACTCAGCCATAAAAAGAAACGAAATTGACTTATTTGTAGTGAGGTGGAAGGACCTAGAGTCTGTCATACAGAGTGTAAGTCAGAAAGAGAAAAACAAATACCATCTGCTAACACATATATATGGAATCTAAAAAAAAAAAAAAAAAAAAAAGGTCATGAAGAACCTAGGGGTAAGACGGGAATAAAGACACAGACCAACTAGAGAATGGACTTGAGGATATGGGGCGGGGGAAGGGTACGCTGTGACAAAGTGAGAGAGTGGCATGGACATATATACACTACCAAACGTAAAATAGATAGCTAGTGGGCAGCAGTTGCATAGCACAGGGAGATCAGCTCAGTGCTTTGTGACCACCTAGAGGGGTAGGACAAGGAGGGTGGGAGGGACGGAGACGCAAGAGGGAAAAGATATGGGAATGTGTGTATGGGTATAGCTGATTCACTTTGTTACAGAGCAGAAAGTAACACATCATTGTAAAGCAATTATACTCCAATAAAGATGTTAAAAAAAAAAATAAAATAAAGAATGAAGAGGAAAGTATAAGGACTATTCTTAATGAACAGATAATAATGAACAGATTTAGAGAAAGAAACGCTGAACGGTAGTATTTACTCTTCTGGAACATACATAAATTATGTAAAATTTTATGGACCGGCTTTATATCTTCAAGTAATTACTGCCTTCTACTTCAAAATTTTAGTGGAACAATCAAAGTTTCAGTTTATTTTCTCTAAAATTCTATTTTTTTCCACATGACAATGATTTTTAATAACTAATGAAAAAATTTTTCCAAAGGTAAACCAGTTTGAATACAGGTGGTTTATAGGTCTCATACCATGGAAGCTCATCTTTCCATTATCTGGAAAAGATAAGTCATAAAGAAAAAGACAAATTGTGTTGGAAAGCACTAAAACAAAATAGAAAGCAAAAGCTGGGGGGTGGCATGGGGGAAGGAGAGAAAAATGCAGAATTTCTAGAGGGAGCCACAAAAGGCACTAGCTATTCTTCAGATGAAAGAGTTCTGAAAGTGAGTCAATGGCTCTGGGGCCCTGCAGGAAGTGCTCTGGGGTCCCTGGGATTGCGATGGAGGTAAGCAAAGATGCACATTACAGCTGCAACACAGCCTTCATCCTGATGGGGATGAAAGGCCTGCAGTGCTCTGGTTTATTTAGGAGAATAAAGCATTCCTAGACATGCTAGAAGAAATAATTCAAGGCAAAAAGAAAGAGATTCTACGCAGAATAAGAGAGAAAGAGGAATAAAGTTTCAGAGGGAATATTCACATAAAAATTTTATTCAAGGAAGTTCTTTGGATCCAGAAAGAGGACAATTGTGTACAAAGCTCTGATCTAGAAGAGAGGCTTGAGTTCTTGATAAGTGCTGTCCAACAGAATATTAACACAAGCCAAAAACATAAAGTTTTCTAGTAGCCATATTAAAGAGTAAAAAGAAGTGAAATTTAAAAAGTATTTTATTTAATGCAACATGTCCAAAATATGGTCACTGCAACATTTAACAACATAAAGAATTATTAATGAGATAATTTACTTTTTATTTTCATACTAAGTCTTTGGAATCCTAGATGCAGCACATCTCAGCCCACACCTGCCATATTTCAAGCACTTAACAGCTATAAGTGGCGAGTGGTTACCATATTGGACAGTGCAGGTCCAGATGCCCCCCAATGTTTTTTGTCTTTAAAGTCCAGTAATTTTACTCAAATATATCTTGAAGATGTTCATCGTGGGTCATAATTTTCAGATGCACAACTGTACTATTTTAATTTATAGTTTCTAGTTTTGTTTCTCTGTAGTTTCAGGAAATTTTTCTTGAATTACTGTTTTTGGTATTTATTCCATTCCCTTGTTTTGTTTTCCATGACTCTTATTTGTAGGCTGAATTATCTTTGCCTGTCTCAGTATTTATCCCTTAATCATAAATCTTGTTTTCCCCTTATTTGTGATGAAAAATATTTTTCCTCTTCTATTTCTCTTCTTACAGCATTGTCTTTGTGTCTATTTGCTCCTGTGTTCCTTCCAGTTTAACCTTCATTTCTGAAATAATCTTTTATTTATAAGTATTTCCTGAGTTCTGTCACCTCATTTGAAATTTTTTTAGTTCTGATTTTTGCTGTTCTTTCATGCCTTCCATCACTTCTTTTTAAAATTTATTTTTGGCTGCATTGAGTCTTCGTTGCTGCACGCGAGCTTTCTCTAGTTGCGGTGAGCAGGGGATACTCTTCATTGTGGTGTGCAGGCTTCTCATTGCTGTGGCTTCTCTTGTTGTGAAGCACAGGATCTAGGCGCATGGGCTTCAGTAGTTGTGGCGCGTGGGCTCAGTAGTTGTGGCTCGCGGGCTCTAGCACGCAGGCTCAGTAGTTGCGGTGCATGGGCTTAGTTGCTCCGTGGCATGTGGGATCTTCCCAGACCAGGGATCGAACCTGTGTCCCCTGCATTAGCAGGCGGATTCTTAACCACTGCACCACAAGGGAAGCCCCCATCACTTCTTTAAACTATCTTGTAGCTTGTTCTGAAACAGTAAATTACAGTCATGATCTATTTTGTGGGTGTTTCTCTCTGGTGTGCTTTCATTGCCAAGGATGTTATTCTGCTCCTTATTCGCTTTTCCTTAAACCTTAGTATGGGATTTGACCTTGGTACTTTTCTGCACTTGTTTCTAGGTGAAATCAGCCACTGATCTCTTGGGAGGAGGGAGGAACTGAGATAACTCTTCTAACCTCCAAGAGTCCCCTCATTCATAGTTTTCACGTAGTTTTAAAAATCTGGTCCCTTGCTTTCTGAGATTTCCTGGCTCTGTCCCCTCCCCATCTTTACCTGGACCTTCTCTTTGTTTCTATCATGCCCATACTGCTCAGGATTTATTCTCCTGCAGGAGCCCGGCCCTGGCAGGAAACACTGGCCACTCAACTGTAAGAGTTCCCAGGGGCTGCTGGGCTGCCTGAGCCCCTCACCCTAACTGCAGCCCTGCACCTCTCCTCTCAGAGCAGCCTGGGTCTCTTCCAGAAAACACCTGCTGGTCGTCTGGGAGACCTCCTGATCTCAAGTGCATCAGAAGCCCCCTGGCCCCTCTGCTTTCTCTCACACAGACACTGGAACCGTAGCGGGTCGCTTGGCTACTGGTGGATTTTGCCATTTGCTCGTATCTTGGGGTTCCCAGGGCTACCGTGATGTAAGTGTTGTCTATGGGTTTTTGGTTGCGGGATCTAGTTGTTCCTGAGGACTCAGGAGGATGGAACAGTTATGTGGCCGCTACCACCATCTTCTCAGACTCCTCCAAGCACAAAATGTTAACATAGAAGGGTTAGACGCCAACTTGATATAAGCCAGGGCTGGGATTACAGTCACAAATACATAAATATTTTTGGGCCATCAATGGCATACATGCTCTAAGTTTCCGAATGATTGGCATGTGATTGAAATAAAAGTGAATAAGACAGAGCTTTCTTGTACCTTGGGTCTTACATCTCTGAGAGTTACCAACAACTTAATAAAGAATTACTGAGTACCAATTATGCAGAAGACACTCTTCTAGAAGCATCAGGAAGACAAAGAGTTTGCCTCTGACTTAAGAGACTGTGAGTCTAGAAGCTAAAGAAATAATTAAAATACCATGTGCTATGCAAGAATGGAAACAGGTGTAAAGCAAGATAGAATACAAAGCAGGAAAACTTATTCCCAGAGGGGTGGAGATGGGGGTGGAAACAGTGGCAATAACCGTGTCTAGATGTGCCTGTTAAGGGCAGGAATGCTGGTTATACATGAGAGAGGAAAATTTCACAAAATGTTCATTCAAAAAATGTTCACGAAAAAAACTTCATTAAAATAGATTAAAAAAAACACTAATGTATATTAAATTGTAAAGAATAAAGGTCAAGATTTTATTTGGCTCTGTAGAAAAAGACCATCTCCAAATAATTCATAACTAGGTTATCTCACTTAATATCATTGTATTCAGACCTATAAGAGATAAGACTTAAGTCAATAGTCTTCATTATCACTTGTACCTATAAAATGTATCATGAAATGTATTAACCTCTTCAGAATAATTCAGTAAATCCTTTTTATATCTTTCCCCCCATTCTCTTTCAGTTGACTTTATGAAACACAATGTTTTCGTCTCCTGATTCTTAAAAGAAACCACTGTTTTTCTCTCTAACGAAACAGAATAGTAATATTAATAATAGCTTCAATTTAATGAACATTACTATACTGACAAGCAGGATGTTAAATATTTTACATACATCATCTTTTTCCACCATAATACCTTATATACATTTTAAAAGGGACTTGAAGCTCAGTGATGTTAAGTAACTTGACTAAGGTCCCTTAAGTAGAAGGCCAGCAAAAGTAGAATGTGAAATCTTACTCTTCCTAGATATGTCACACTAGAAAACATAAATCAGAACACAGAGGTGCTAAGGGCAAAATGGTGCTACCTTAGCAGGAACAGAATAAGTGAAGGGCTTGACTACTTTCTGCCAGTTCTGCATGCAGCCAGGGTGCCCTGCCCTTCTCCTGAATTTCCCAGGCACTGCAGTACATAGAACTTGTGTTGCTTTTTTATTTGGGGCCCTTGTTTTCCCTTTGCTGGTTGCAAAATGCCCATTAGCTAAATGTGACCCAGAGGATTTGGTATCTTCACTGGAGCTAAATAAAATAATACCCTATAGATTTTAGTTTCTATGATTCTTAAAGAAGCAAACAAAGTTTGTCAAGCAATTTATAAATAAGAACAATTATCTTCCCTTGTCTTATATGCACATATGAAAAAGCATTGAGGTCCATTTATGATAGTGCCTTATTCCCAAGAGAATCCGACCCTTTAATAACCAGATATTGGTATTTCTTAATCAACTAGATATAATGTCCATAAACTTTGAGACATTTGGACACTCTGTCAGCATGACCACTGAGCTAAGAAAATACATTTGGAACTCTCATTTTAACATCCTTGGAACTGCTATGAAGCAGACGCCTTGAAGTAAAAGTGACTTCACAATGCTTTATGTCAGCAAGTTAAGGAGAAGACCTAATATATGGCAGTGAAACAGAAGAGAACGGCTAATGGACAAAATAACACAAACATTCAAATCAGGAGCCAATATTACACATAAATCAGAGCTATATAAAATGAGTTTAGCCTGCAATTTAATTCTATATTTTCTAATTGATAGTCAGCATACACTGTGACCAAGCTAAGCAGATGTGATTATCTCAGATACTAAACTCCAGCACTCACGAAGCAGCACTGATAAAGAGTGACTCTGTGAGAAGCTGACCACACACTGCTTAGACCACAGACAAGGGGATGGTCAAAGACCTCTGGGTCAAAAGGTTCAAAACCAAATAGTTATACTTTAAGCTGTAAATAGGCTATTAAAGAAAAAAAAAAGACAAGATGACAAGAGTTGGTGAAGATGTGGAGAAGTTGGAACCCTATGCACTGTTGGTTGAAATGCAAAATGTGTAGCCACCGTGCAAAAGAGTATGGAGTTTCCTCAAAAAAAAATTCAGATAGAACCACCATATGATCCAGCAACTCCCTTCTGGGTATTTATCCAGAAGAACTGAAATCAGGATCTTGAAGAGACACTAGCTAGCACTCCCATGTTCATTGCAGCACTATTCACAACAGCCAAGATACAGAAATTACCTAAATGGCCATCGACACAGTAATGGATAAAGGAAATGTGGTATATATATGTAAAATGGAATACTATTTGCCCTCAAAAAAAAATTCTGCAACATGCAACAATCTGGATGAACACTGAGAACGTTATGCTCAGTGAAATGAGCCAGACACAGAAAGACAAACATTGTACCTAAAAGAGTCAAATTCATAGAATCAAAGAGTAAAGGTGGTTGTAAAGGCTGGGGGGGAGGGGAAAAAAGAAAGTTGCTCATCAACGGGCACAAAGTGTACTGTACATACGCTTAAAACTTTGTTAAGAGGGTAGATCTCATGTGAAGTGTCCTTACCCCAATAAAATAAAATTTAAAAATAAACACATACATACATACACACATTCAGAGACCTAACCACCCACCCAAACAAAAAAATCCAAAACTACCTTGATGCATCAACTAAACTTAAGCCAAACACTAAGAAAGTGCACACAAGAGGGCTGAAAGAATCACATCACCTTCTGGATTTGACTTCCTTTCCTTAGAAACAATTTTGATAGCCATCCAAGGCAACTAGGTCCTAGAGATTCCCTAAGCATTTGGAGGAGAAATGATGAAGACCTGTCAGTCCCAGAATACAACAAGGGGAAATAAAATTTCTATTTTTCTAAATGAGATACTTCACTTGAACCAAAATAAAAGGAACAAATCTACTGCATGTCCATTTCATCTCGCTGTTTGAAGGACAGGGGAGCAGACATCATCACTGCATATTTAAAGGGTCTTTGGAGAATGTCTGCCCCCTGGTTGGTATCTGAGTGCCTGCAGCAGGCTGCTTTTCTTCTCATCAGTTACTTTGGCTGCAAATGAGGGCTTGGGGCTAGGCGGAGGGCATGCCTGGACGAGCACGTGGCACAGCAGTGAGGGGTAACAGCTTTGAAACTAGGCTTATCTGTGTTCCAATGCTGCCTTCTCTGCTTCCGAATGTCCTCATCTTGAGCAGGTTACTTGACCCCTCTGAACCTCAGCTTCTTCACCTATAAAATGGGACAGCAGCCCTAGCCACTGTGCAGATTAAACAAAATTCTGTTTGTAATGTATTTAAGCATGTGGCTGGTGGCAGTTGTTATAAAATGAACAAAATATACTCCTTACTTCAGGTGCTTCCGATTTCTTACCGCTACTTATGGTAGAGAAAATTTATTAACTCCACTTCCAGCAAGTATTTGAGTCTCCAGCACTGAGTGACAAATGGATAGAGGAACAGACGCGTAATAAAACAAGTATAATAAAATCTTAACTGTGGAATCGAGGAGGCGAGTAAACAGATCCAGTAAAATTCTTTCGTTTTTTGTATGTTTAATAATTTTCATAAAAAATGTTGGGGAGAAAATTCAATGCAGAACAAAAGAATTAACAGATTAGAGAGAATCAGACTGAATTCTAACAGAACAGAAAACCATACAGAGCTAGATCCTTAAGGGCACCTTGAACTGTCCTGATTTCTACCGAGACTTAGACACGGAGCTGAGCCTCGTCACTCATGCACGGGAGAGCTGTCCCACTGCTGGAAGAACGTGTGTGTCTGGGTCAGAATGCTAACAGGTGGAGAGAGATACTTAGATCTAAGAAAGGCATTAATTTCACAGCTCTCTTCCACCAGCAAAAAGGCCTTCAATTTCCAAGTCAATCAAGAGGCTGAAAATAGAACAATGTACTAATTAGAGCCACAGCAGGTAATAAAATGACAATACAGACTCCGCTTAATTAAAGTGAAAAAGATGTCCCTTATTTTCTTCTCCTTCTCTTTCTTCCTGGCTTCTCTCTGTCATTTTATGTAGATTCCCATGTAGCTTTTCTCTTGATTATTATTATTTTTTTAAATAGACTTCCATATGAAATCAAGACGAGGGAGTCAATCATTAATTCCTTGCATGTAAGTTATCTGCCCTTGGCAGTAGATGCCCCCAAAATGACACACCAATATTGGCTTCATTTCCCAACAACAGAGCATCAGCTGCCAACTACCATTCCATTAAGAACATGGACGACTTTGGTAAAAAGTGCCAGAGAACTCTGAAGTCCTGTGACAGTAAGAGACCCAAGTTAAGTTAAAATAAGTACAGCAGGCATGGACCACAACCTACTTTTAAAACTGTAATTTGGAAGAAGAAATGACTTCCCCCAAACCTTATGTAACCTTATGTCTTCATGGATTAGAGATTGGCCAGTAAGCTTCATCTTTATTATCATTATTAGCTTTCATTTACAAGAATATCTTATTGAGAGGAATAACTTTTGCATTGTTTTTGAGATTCTGACTTATAAGGAAGAGTTATAAACATCTGGCTTCTAAGAAATGTAATGTACAGCCACAGATATTTCTTTCATCCTAATGTCATTTTCACCTCATTTACTAAAGAACAGTGGCTTACACTGTCATAAAGCCAATTGTAATCCAGACCTCCTAATATTTCTCTTTTCCTTTATTCTAGTCAAGGACTCTTACCTAAACCACTTTGCCTCCTGCTGTAGAAATGGTTTATATTCTTAAAGGTTTGCTCTCAAGAGGGGAAAAAATGGTACTTAACCATTAACCATCGTAGTAAAATGTACGTAATGTGATACTGTTAGTACTCACACACGGTCTATTTCACGGAAATTGTAGTACAGACAAAACACACTTTAATAATGTGATCCCAGGGCTCTAGGGCCACCACTGGACCGGCTATTAGCAGTCATGGAGCTGGGATGGAAGTCTGCACGGTGGTAATAACCACCGTGATTCAGTGAACACCTACTGTGTGCCAAGGACAGTGTTACAGACCTTAGAATCATGTCTAATTCTCCCAACTATCTGAGACAGTAGGTCTTATCTCCATTTTACTTTTTACATTTTTTATTTTAAAAAAATTTTTTGGACACACTGCACGGCATGTGGGAACTTAGTTCCCTGACCTGGGATCAAACCCACACCCCCTGCAATGGAAGCACGGAGTCTGAACCACTGGTCTGCCAGGGAAGTCCCTCACCTCCATTTTATAGGTGACGAAAGTCTGGCTTAGGGAGGTAAAGCAACCTTATCAAGATCAGACAGGAATTTGGCAAACTGCCTGGCCTCCCTGCCTGGTTGTTCTGCAGGGTTAGATTCTATCCATTTTAATGCCACAGCAGTTAAGACCTGGGACAGGTTGTTTACCACCCTGAGCCTCAGTTTTCTTCATCTATAGAATAAGAAGCCTACTACTTGCCCTTCAAAGGGCTGCTGTGACAGTGAACTAAAGCAGGTAATACACATAGCACAATGGCCCGTACCTAGTATGCGAGCAATAAACACCAACTAAGGAGAGAAGATGACATTGCTGCATTTTTATGCCTTCCTGGAAATTTTTACATCCTAAAGTTCTCAGAGTTCTTGCCTTTTTTTTTTTTTAAACTCATCTGTATTTAAAATATTCTAATACTTATCTCTCAGGACACTATGCATTGAGATGTTCAGGTTTTATTCTGGTAGGCAGGGGAGGGGCAGAAAATAGAGAGATGCTGAAATAATTACCTTTATCTTCTAGTTCTCAGTCTTATCTAGTTCCTCAGTATCATTATATTCTGTATTTACCTATTTTGTCCAGACCCTGAGAAATCCGAACTATGAATTTATGTATTTATCCTTCTAAGGCAAAACAAACAAAAGAACAGCAAAACTATTAAAACCCTACCACCAACTTCCGACTTCAAGTATAAAATATCCCAGATTTAAATGCCACAACCATATTTGCCTGGTGGGTACATCTTTCTCTGTTTATGAAAGTACAGTCATGGGACTTCCCTGGTGGCGCAGTGGTTAAGAATCTGCCTGCCAATGCAGGGGACACAGGTTCGAGCCCTGATCCAGGAAGATCCCACATGCCGCAGAGCAACTAAGCCCGTGCGCCACAACTACCGAGTCCACGTGCCACAGCTACTTAAGCCCACGTGCCTAGAGCCCGTGCTCCGCAACAAGGGAAGCCACCGCAATGAGAAGCCTGCGCACCACGACGAAGAGCAGCCCCCGCTCGCCGGAGCCCGTGTGCAAAAACGGAGACCCAACGCAGCCATAAATAAATAAATAAATATTAATTTTTTAAAAAAGTACAGTCATGTGCAAATGATTTATCTCAGCTTCATCCTGTTATAACAACCCATCAAGTGTATATTCCCCATCCCCCATCCAAATGGGTAAAGTTTTCAGCTGACATAATAACATGGCGCACCTTCTCTGCCACAAAACTGTCTATTGCTCAGCTCTAAATAATACAAAAAGAGCTTTTACTCTGTTTAACTGACAAAAGTCAGTTAATCCTCACCCTTTCTGTTGGAGTAACTTTGGCACTAGGTCCTAAAACTAAGTTATAAAAGTAGTGGCATAGCCTCCTTGGCATACTTTTCCTGAATAGTTGTTTCCAGAGTCACTGATTCATTCAACCCAATATTATTTAGCACCTACTATGTGCCAGGTATGGTGCCAGGTCCCTGAGATACAAACACTGAGCAAAAACAAGGAGGTTATTGTCTGGTGCAAGAGACAGAAATGCACTGAATAATCACACGATCACTGCAACTCAAACAAGGGCTAGAAAGGGAAATGCTACATGCCTATCATGGAGGGATTTGACCTGCTTAGGGAGGACCAGTGGGCCTTCCCACAAAAGCAGCACTTGAGCTGAGGTATGATTAAAGATGATAAGGGGTCCATGAAGTAAAAAGAGGCAAGAAGAGCATTCTAGAGAGATGGGAAGCAGCAGCACAGGCAGATGGAAGAAAGCCAGTGTGATTGGAGCACAGAGACCAAGGAGAAGCTTGTTATGAGCTGAACCTAGAAAGGCAGGTGAGGGCCAACGCAGATCCCCACGGTCAAGTTAAGGAGTCTCATCTTTATCCTAAGAACGATGGGAAGGGACTGAAGGGTGGTGACACCAACTGATTTGTATTTTGACTGCAGCGCGGGAGACTAGAGTACAGTAATTCACAGTGGAAAGCGATGAACCAGTGAGGAGGCTGCTGCAGTGATCCAGATAAGACTATGGCAGTTTGGACCAGACCAGTGATGAGGGAAATAAGTATTTAGAAGGCACACGCTGACAATACCAAGTGTGAGTACTGTATTATGAGCTGTGCACGCATGCTTGGAATTTTGACAAACAACCTGTGAGACAGGTATTCTTTTCTGTATTTTATACATGCAAATGACTGAGGCATGCAGATATTTGTCCAAAGTCCAGGTGGTAGATAACAGAACCAGAACCCAAGCCCATGGTTATTCAACTTCAAAGCCAACTACAATATTATTGTGTAAAAATTAGAATTAGAGTTAGAATAAAGGGTCTCTACAGCCAAATTTCAAAACTTAGAAGTTTCTTGATCTATTTCATCAAGGTACCAATGATGAGCCCTGAAGAACATGGCCTTAGGACTCCCCTTCATAACATGGATTCTCTTCTGAAGGTTTACACCACAGAAGGCATACCTATTTCAACGTATCGGCTTGGCAAATCCCTCATTTCACTGGCATGCCGTTCCTTCACCGAGCATATCTAGAAAAGAAATTCACAGGTTATTTTATTCATCTGATAGAAAACTCTTCATCACATGTCATTCACTATATGGTACTTTTGCTAAATTAGCCGTGTAGCACTGAAGATGGAATGCACACAACCTACCCTGTGACTTCAGTGATAGAAATTAACTTCAATGACATATAGCAACCATTACTTATATTCTCCGACACTATTCTTCAATAAAGTTTTATTCGAGGACAAAGAAAGGAAGGAAACTAATATAGTTTTAATATGGTTTCAATGACCCATTCTCTGCAACTCTACTCACGGATTCCTTCTATCTCTGACAGAAGCAGAACCAAAAATACCCAATGGCTAATCTGGGCAACACCCACAGTAGGTCTTGTGTTTCTAATCACGCATTAGTAACATATTTCACTGTTGCTAAATAATACTTTGCAAAAGTGTCGCATGCTCTTCTTCTTCTCTTGAGCATATTAAAATCAATGTATTACATAATTTAAATTAGGGGTGGCAAACTACAGCCCGGCCCCTGGTCTGTTTTTTTTTAAGGCCTGGAGGCTAAAAATAGTTTTTATATTTTTGAAGCCTTGAAAACATGAAAAGGAGGGAGGGAGGAAGAGAGAGAAGGAAAAACAGAAATAAAAGAAAAAATACTCAGCAGAAACAGTATGTAGCATGCAAAGTTTAAAATATTTACTACCAGCCCTTTACAGAAAAGTTTGCCAACCCCTATTTTAAATTATAGGTATATGGTTTGGATAGAGATTTTATATATTTATTTTTGTATATATCTCACTTACACACAACCCTCAACACATATGTGTGTTAACAGTGGATGTTTTAGGGTGGTAAGACTAGAGATACTTTATATTTTCTTTGCTATATTTTCTAACGGAAATGTATTCTATTTTGTAATAAGAAATGAGAAAAATTCACCTAAGTTCAGCCATCCAGGTTAAGACTGCGCCTCAAATGTCCATCAACAGATGAATGGATAAAGTTGATGTGGTACATATATACAATGGACTACTACTCAGCCATAAAAAGAACAAAATAATGCCATTTGCAGCAACATGGATGGACTCAGAGATTATCATGCTTGTGGTTGCCAAGGGGGAGGGGGCTGAGGGAGGGAAGGACTGGGAGTTTGGGATTAGTAGATGCATTCTATTCTATATATATTGTATAGCACAGGGAACTAAATTCAATAACCTGTGATAAATCATAACGGAAAAGAATATGAAATAAATCACAATGGAAAAAAAAATATATATATATGTATAACTGAATCACTTTGCTGTACACCAGAAATTAACACAACATTGTAAATCAACTATACTTCAATAAAAAAAAAAAAGGCTGAACCTCAAGTTAAGTACTGATCTTATACAACTTTCATCAGGGACTAGGTTTTTTGCCTTTTTCTTTTAGGCAGCATTTACTGTGTTCATTCATAGCTGCAACCCTAAGTATAGCTACCATATGAAAAATTCTAAAATACAGAAAACCCAAAGGGAAAAAACCAAATTATTATCTGCTGTCCCAGAACAAAGTGAACACTATTAGCAAGCCACACTTTTGGGGAAGCTACTTTTCTCAACCTAAAATTACTACAAATAATTTAATGTATTATTGAAATATCCTTACATAATTCTTTAATGTCTTTATAGTATTTCATTACATGAATATACTGTAATTTATTTACTCAATCCTATTTTAGACATTAGTTTTTTCTTCCATCTATCTCTGATGCAAGCAATAGTGCAATCAACATAGTCGTATATAAAACGGTTGGACTTTTGTTTCCTTAGGATAAATCCCTAGAAGTAGAATTGATAGATCAATGTACATTTTTTTTAAGGTTTGGTTTGGCTAATATCCATGTCCAAATCACCGTCCAGGAACACGGCAACGACATGACAGTACAGTCATCCCTTGGTATCTGCAGGACCCTGGAGGATACCAAGATCTGAAAATACTCAAGTCCATTATAGGAAATGGCAGAGTATTTGCATATAACCTACAAACATCCTCCTATACGCATCCGATCATTTCTAGATTACTTATAATACCTAATACAATGTAAATGTTAATAAATAGTTACTGGTTTCCAGCAAATTAAAGTTTTGCTTTTTGGAACTTTCTGGATTTTTTTCCCCCAAATATCTTCAATCCGAGGTTGGTCGAATCCACTGATGCAGAACCCAGAGACACAGAGGGCCACAGTACTCTCTTTCTCTGACACAGGACTTGAACCAGTGCTGTGGAGGTACAGGCATTTACTGAGAAGTGACAGGCTATTTTCGCCTCTGATTGATTTCTGTCATTTGTTTCCTGTCCACCTCAGACAATTTCCTGTCCGCTCCCCCAGTTTTCCTTCTCTTCGTGTAAGTTATCCACTCTTCTATCCACACTTACTAGGGAAACTACTAAATTGTCTAATAGGCACGCTCCACATGCCAACTGAACAACTGCTTTATTTAATGTGTTGATAAAAGTACACAAGGAGCAGTGTTCCACGTGGTTTGAAGTGTAACAATTATATATATATATATATATATATATATATATATATATATGAAATAGCAATATTAATTAGCACTTTTTAGCAACTACTGGGCACCTGTCCTGAGCTGAGGGCTTTGTAGAGCAGATAGAGCTCTGTTCTTAGGAAGATTATGGTGCAGTGGGGGAGACAAACAACTAAATAAGGCATTTACTGAAGTGTGATGGAGAAGTACAGAAATACAGAGCAGGGGGCATCTACTAGCAGGGATGGAAGACTTCCTGGAAGAAGCACCATGTAAGTTGAAGCAGGAGATACAGGACAGGTGCAAAAGGGCAACTTGACAGCTTGGGGCCCTCAACTGGAAGGTAATCAGACAGAAGCAGAGAGGATAGGGGAAGGAGGGGCTAGACAGGAACACAGAGGACAGATCATCATGAAAGAGGAAGATGTCATCCTATGAGCAATGAGCATCCTGGAGGGGTTTAACCAGGAGACTGACATCACCTGATCTGCACTCTGAAAAGATCATCCTGGCTGCCCTGTTTACAGCAGAATTAAGGGGGGCAAAACTAGAGTCAGGGGACCCGACAGGGGGATGGAGAGAAGTGGAGAGATCTGAGAGAGAGTGACAGAACTTGAGGACTGCCCGGGCCTCTTCCAACCCTCAGACGCCCCTGGAAGGTGATACTACCAGCCCTAATGTAGACCCGAGAACACAGAGGCTCTGAGAGCTGCCCAGGACAGGACCTCAAGGCTGGAGCTGGGACTCACGCCAAAGCCTGATGGTGTCTCTGGCCATCCTACAGCCTCTCTGAAGACAAGGACACCTGACACCACTGGCAGCTGGGCCATGGCCTATTCTGTCCCCTAGATGCTGTGGTCTGAGCTCTGTCCCAGAGAGCCTTACGCAATCTTCTCCATCACAACACACACACCTCCCTCCCTCTTTCCGTCTCCCTTTCGTCATCTTCTATCCGGCTCCTCCACACCTGCTCCATCCACTCCGGCCATCGTGCCTTCCTTTATGTACCGCAGAGACCCACCAATCACACTCCAGCCTCAGGGTTCTGCCCCTCCCGCTGACACCCCTCCCCGACAGCCACATGGAGTCCTAACCCTAAGATTTAAGTTCAAGGTGTCGGCAGGGCCACACTCCCTCCAGAGGCTCTAGGGAAGAATCCGTTCCTTGCCTCGTCGAGCTTCTGGTGGCTTCCAGCATTCCTTGGCTGCATCACTCCAAACCCTGCATCCACGGTCTCACTGCCTTCTCTTCTGGGGTAGCACTCCCTCTTAGAGGGCCCACCCAGATAATGCAGGATAATCTCAAGATGCTTAATTAGTCACATGTTTTGCCCGACTCTCTTGCCACGTAAAGAAACATTTATAGGTGGTGAGAATTAGGACCTGCTATCTTTGGGGACCATTATTCAGCCTAATAGAGGAAGCATTTCTGGTAACAATCAGCAAACTTTTCACACGTCCCAACAGACTAATTTCCCTTGTCTTTCACCGAAAGAAAAGCAAATCACAACAGAGGAAAAAGCTACTTGGTCCATCTAAGAAACTTACAAAATATCAAGAACATCACTTTATTGGATCGGTAACCACACGCATGGGATAGGGAGACTGGGAATCACTTTTTTATCATAGACTTTGGGGGTACAACCTCCTCCCTGTTACCTTAAATGGGAATCATGTTGTGTTCATTTAACACATGGAAACAATGACCACATGTTCCATTAAGAAAGAAAGACAACCTGAATCATAACAACGAGACTACCTCAGATTAACAACATTTATTTTGGTGATAACAATCACTACATTAATAATTTTTATGCTTTTCTTTCCATAGAAGAATTTTAAATAGCTATGTCTCTTTCATGACTTTTCTGGAATTTTATGGCATAACAATGACAGCTGATATTTATTAAGTACAATATGCCAGATCCTATGCTAAGCTCTTCATTTAATCCCCTCCAAAACATGTGATGTGAGAACAATTAGCACTCCCATTTTACAGATGAGGAGAGTAAGACTAGAGAGGGTCACACAAGAAGCTAAGTGGAAAAGTTGGAATGGATCCCAGGTCTGTGTGATTCTTTAGAGCCGAGCTCTACCATTAGACTATTGCTGGGATACTTTCTCACAGCGTCTTTAACTCAGCTAAGTTTTAGTTTACGTTGTTTAGATAAAGGTATGTATTTTTAAAGGAAAGAAAACAACTTTTGGCTCTGAAACATCTAATACGAGAAAAACAACTAGTTATGAAATAAAGGTGAATGGATTTGGGGCCTCCTTTTGCAGAATACCTTCATTTACCCAGGCACATAATAGGCAGATAATATACATGACAAAATAGCCCCAAATCTTATCATCCATAATAAGCCTGGGCCTTTCCTCCACCAAACTAGTAGCGAGCAAGCAGGACGATTTCATTTCAACCTTCTTTTTCCACCGTCAGTCCTAATGAAGAAGCTCAGGATCAAAGCTACGGGAAATGAAAGCAATAACGAAAGGGACCCAGGTGAACCAACACCACCTAACACACGTTTTACATATAGCTAAGGCCAATCGGGTTATGGGAAATTTAAAAAGGATCAAAAAGGCAGCCCCATTCTGAACATGGAGAAGTTCAGGAGAAAGGATAGATCTGAAAATCTATGCATACGGAAGAATTCAAGCATGAAACGATTATCACATGACAGTAACATGCAGGTGAAAATATTCTGGTTCCGAGAAGCCATTCAAGGACTCGGACTCCTGTGGACCATCTTCGGTAGCTCTGTAACAACACAGACTTAGGAGAAAGACGAGCAAAACTACCTTGACGGAGGTGCCCCAGCCAATGACCAGTGTCACATTGTCCTTCCAGCAAAGGCTACAGGGATACATATCGGGGCGAAGACTTATATCATCCCGGGGTACATTGGTGATTCTTTGCTTTGAGGTGATGTCAAAAATCTTCACACCCTGGAAAATAAAATAGCATTAAGCATCCTCTACTTGGGAGAAGGAAGGTAAAAGAAAATTTATTAATGGCCACTGCTGAACATCAGGAATAACCAACACAGCAAAGTATCGACAGTGTTTTTTAGGTGCTGCTGGGAGCCACAGAAATGTGCCTACTCCACAAGAATCCTGTGAAAACCCAAAACAAAAGAAAACCTCTGTCCTTCTTTCTAGGCAAACTAGATTTTATGAGTGGACGGCACAGGCCACTCAAATCCAACACAAGTGGGAAATGTACAGATATCAACAACTGCATTTCCAAAAAGACAGAAAGTCACATCTCTAATTGTATTGTTCCACCACAAATACGGGGTTTGGTTTTCAGAAAAGCTTTGAATCTGAAAAACCACTATATAAAGAAAAACACGCCTGACATTTTAAAGTACTCAGATGGAAACATCAAGCAAGCAGCTAAATGAAAATAAACCAAGAGGCCACACGCCCGTTGACCTTGACTGTGACCCAGGAGAAGTAAGAAAAGTCCTGACTAGCATGGTAGATTCTGGGAGGTTTCTACCATTCAAAATGGAAGAGCAGGGGACTTCCCCAGTGGTCCAGTGGTTAGGACTCTGCACTTCCAGCGCGGAGGGCATGGGTTCGATCCCTCGGCGAACTGGGATCCCGCGTGCCACGCGGTGAGGCCAAAAAGAAAAAGGAATAGCACTGATTTGCTAAATTATACCTCAAAATTCCAAAGGCTATGCCAGATGTCCAAAAGGTAATTTTTAAACTTTCTACTTGCCCTACTCATATTGAGTAAACTTGAGATAAGTGAAGTACCAGAAATTAGGATTCACTTTTTCAAAGGCAGGCCTATTCTGGGTCTGTGATTATACTGAAAGTAAAAGAAAAATCAGCAATATCCTGCCCTTGTTTCATAGCAACTGACACTTGCCCTTGGCTAATAGGCAAATGGTATTTTCAAGACCACATTTCCAATGCAGCCCTTTCATTATTAAGATGCCTTTTCATTTTCTTGGCTATTCTCCATGCCTCGGGTTTCTTCCTCTAACATAGAGTCCAGAATATGTTGGAAATTACTCTCTCATGAACACCAAAAGCAATGTAATTTCTTTACCCTTCCGGGTATGATATCAATCCCTACAGGTACCTTTTAGAAATGGAAGTGGCAGGACATGGAAGCAACCTAAGTGTCCATCGACAGACGAATGGATAAAGAAGATGTGGCACATATATACAATGGAATATTACCCAGCCATAAAAAGAAACGAAATTAAATTATTTGTAGTGACGTGGATGGACCTAGAGACTTTCATACAGAGTGAAATAAGTCAGAAAGAGAAAAACAAATACCGTATGCCAACACATATATATGGAATCTGAAAACAAAAAAGGTTCTGAAAAACCTAGGGGCAGGACAGGAGTAAAGACGCAGACGTAGAGAATGGACTTGAGGACACGGGGAGGGGGAAGGGTAAGCTGGGACGAAGTGAGAGAGTGGCATGGACATATATACACTACCAAATGTAAAACAGATAGCTGGTGGGAAGCTGCCGCATAGCACAGGGAGATCAGCCTGGTGCTTTGTGACAAAAAAAAAAGAAGGGAGGAGATATGGGGATATTAAAAAAAAAAAAAAAAAAAAGAAAGAAATGGCGGCAGCAGGAGCAGCACCCCTGCCCTTTGTTGCGGCCCTGTCGGCTGGGCCGTCCTTCCAGCCCCGAAGCAGCGTTAGGGAGACCGCTTGTACCATGTTGTTGGCCCAGGCAACCAGATGGCCCCTCCACTTCACACTCCTTATGTTCCCTTCTCCTTCGTGCAGAATTGAAGACTTCCACCTGCTCATCCAAGACCGTTCAAACAGCAGCAACTAGGGGCAAATGTCACGAAAACAGAATTTTAGAAACCAACAATCATATATCAAACTCCTTATTATTTCTGCTTGTCCATTCACCGAGTAACAAACTATTCTCAGCCTTGTAAATGTAGGTTTCTAGTGGTACATGATTTGCATTTTGGAAAGGATTCCCAGTCTATCTTACCCTACCAAGGACGCTGTTTAAAATGTGAGTGTTGAGGTTACTTCACAGTCCGGCCACAAGATGGCACCAAAACACCAAAATTCAGGGAAAATGATGTACACGCTAGTCGGAAGATTTTTATCACAGAAAGTTCTTCAAATAGTTGACCATGAATTAATTTATTTAGTAAATTGGGGAATCAAAACCTGATGCTTTCCCTGAAAATAAAATATTAGCCACAGATTAAACCGCAATGATTAGAAGGGGTCTTTCACTTAACCCTAGAAAAATAATTTAACAATGACTTCTGAGCAGTAGTTCATGTCATAACAGAAGTGAAATTTGCTTTAGGATTAAACTTGTATAAAAACTTCAGAGTAGCTAGGGTCTTTACTTTAATCAAAATCTCTACATAAATATGTAGCTCTAGAATTCATGCATTAAGGATACAATAAAAATTTTTTTCTTGATATATCCAATTTAAATCCTGTAAAAAAAAGATCTTTATACAATATGTCATTTAATACATACAAGGTATAGTTTATACAATGTGTAACTTAAACTATATAACTTTAGACAGGTAATCCTGAAATATACAGTTTACCTTTTAAAAGCAATTGCTGATGAGAGATTCCATAACAGAATTTTTAAAATTCCTATCATAAGCGTCAATTTCAGTTTACCTTAGTATATCCCACCCCCAAAATAGGGGAAAAAATCGAGAATAGTAAATTCACAGTATTTATATTTCTTACATGTCTTTCTCAATGGTTAGGCTCCTAGAGCCAGAAGCGGCAGAAAAAAAGGAAAGAAAAAAAAAAACCCTAAAATTAAATAAGTGTCCACCGTCACTAATAAGCCAAGTTTAGTCAAGTGAAAATGCGAGAAATGTATAAAGTTCTCTATCATCCATGCAAGAGCAAGGTGGCCTCACAACATCCACAGGGGAGACTGGAGACAGGGCTTCTACTGAACACAGGTGTTCCCATCGGATAAACACAGGACAGAGCTCCTCTACATATATGCTCAACAACTTTCTAGCCCAGCTCATCCGCCCCCCGCCCAGGTTCCAAGAAACCACCACCACCAAGCCTCCCTGCCTCCAGCTAGTGACACTTAGCTATGGCCTCCACCTATGATTCAGCCTCTCCCTTGGCCATGACGCAGAGAACAGAGCCAAGGCGGCCACGAAGCGTGTGCAGCGTTTTGTGACGGGACAGCTCTGAAACTTGGGATCAGAGGTGAAAGCCTGAGAATACAACTCCTGCTACATATAAGATCACAGTTCACTAAAGACAACTGTATTCAACATGAGGAATTGGTAAGGTCACAATATCTGTCTTCCCTCTGTGGCCTGGGTCAGGCGGAGGGGATTTTAAGAAGTGGGCGGGGCCCGGGAGTGCTCCACAAGCACCTGTTGGAAGGGAGGATTGGCTGGATGGCCGGGGGGAGATGCACCGTGGCGTCAAATTCCCTTCCCTCACCGATCCCCACCTAGAAATGGCCAACGTAGTATTAAAAGGGGAATAATCTGTACCTGGGTGAGAAAAATTAAACATGCCCTCAATTTTAAATTAGAAATTCTGTAAAACATGATAGAAAGAAGATCCCAGAGAAGGCTGTGGTCCAGCTCATTACAAGAAAGAGCCCACCTCAGTCAAGTATATAGCAGAATGACACTCAGTGCAGTGGCAGCTGGAGGGGAGGGGAGGGGAGTCACAGGGAAAATCTCAGGCAGGGACACAGGGCCTTGATCAGCACCGGCAGAGTCACACCTGAATAGCCATTCCTGCTGTTGCTTGGAGACACAGCTTGGAAGAAAAAAGCAGGCAGGCTGGCACAGGACGGCAGTTGTGCCAGTTACGTGAGGTGGGCAGTGCCTGTAGAAACTTACCTCAATAAATACAGAAAGCAAGCTTTAACAAAAATACAGCACTTCCCTGCTGCACCAATGATTACATTCTTTGGTAGCTGTTTTCCCAACAGACACTGTGCTCCAATTCAGCAAAAATGAAAACACAAAACTTCCTTCTCCCACCACTGTCCAGAGTAAAAGATGTGGAAACGTTCTCACAAAATCTACAGACAACTTCACAGCCACTTCTAGTAAATATGACCTAAGAAGAAGAAAAACTAGCAACATGGAAAAATACACTATTTGAAAACAATAAAACTTGTCTAGGGAATAAGAAAAAAAATCTCCCACTCCTGACACCACATGAATAAGACATTCCGTAAAGCAGAGAAGAACTTTACAAAAAATTCTCCTTATTCTCAGGTGACAAAAAAATTCAGCAAGAAATTAATAACAAAGGATAAGAAGAGCAAAACAGAAAAAAAATTGAAATAAAAAAATACTTTCGGGGTTCCCTGGTGGAGCAGTGGTTGAGAGTCTGCCTGCCAATGCAGGGGACACGGGTTCGAGCCCTGGTCTGGGAAGATCCCACATGCCACGGAGCAACTAGGCCCGTGAGCCACAACTGCTGAGCCTGCGCGGCTGGAGCTTGTGCTCCGCAACAAGAGAGGCCGCGACAGTGAGAGGCCCGCGCACCGTGATGAAGAGTGGCCCCCACTTGCCGCAACTAGAGAAAGCCCTCGCACAGAAACGAAGACCGAACACAGCCAAAAATAAATAAATAAATTTTTAAAAAAATCAGTTAAAAAAAAAAATACTCTCTCTCTCCTCGGGTAAGAGGAAATCGGGGCTTCCCTGGTGGCGCAGTGGTTGAGAGTCTGCCTGCCAGTGCAGGGGACACGGGTTCGAGCCCTGGTCTGGGAAGATCCCACATGCCGTGGGGCAATTAGGCCCGTCAGCCACAACTACTGAGCCAGCGCTCTAGAGCCCATGAGCCACCACTAATGAGCCTGCGCGTCTGGAGCCTGTGCTCCGCAAGAAGAGAGGCCGCGACAGTGAGAGGCCCCCGCTCACCGCAACTAGAGAAAGCCCTGGCACAGCAACGAAGACCCAACACAGCCAAAAAAATAAATAAATAAATAAATAAAAAAGAGGAAATCGAACTGCAACCAGAGTACCTGGAAAATGAAAATACAAATAGCATAAACCTAAACTTTAGGGGATGCAATCAAAGTTGTAAACAAGGGAAAGTCCATAGCTCTCAAAGTTAATAATGAACGAAAACAGATGTGTGCGTACTAGCTACACGGCAAAAAACAAAATACTTTATCAAGGGAGGGAGGAAAACTAAATAAATGGAAAGATGTTATTACGTTCCTGGATGATAAGACTCAAAATTCTCACTGAAGAGCTTAAGTCTTACGAAGTTAACCTACGATTTTAATGCAAACCCAAAGAAAAGAAGACCCAACACAGCCAAAAAAATAAATAAATAAATAAATAAAAAAGAGGAAATCGAACTGCAACCAGAGTACCTGGAAAATGAAAATACAAATAGCATAAACCTAAACTTTAGGGGATGCAATCAAAGTTGTAAACAAGGGAAAGTCCATAGCTCTCAAAGTTAATAATGAACGAAAACAGATGTGTGCGTACTAGCTACACGGCAAAAAACAAAATACTTTATCAAGGGAGGGAGGAAAACTAAATAAATGGAAAGATGTTATTACGTTCCTGGATGATAAGACTCAAAATTCTCACTGAAGAGCTTAAGTCTTACGAAGTTAACCTACGATTTTAATGCAAACCCAAAGAAAATCCCAAAGGAATTTTTTCTAGCGCTTCCAAAATGCTACGAATTCATTTGAAAATATGTGAGAATAACAATAATTTTTTTAAAAAATTAAGCAATTTGGGGGTGGGGCCGTGGATGTGCCCTGCCAGACAGTAAAACATTATATGAAATTAACACCCCAAACAGTATAGCAGTGGTATCAGAACTGACAGGTGAAGGAAAAAGGAAAGAAAGAAACTGACAAAGATGAACCAAAATGATAAGGTCAGACACTGGGGGAAGGGACATGGCTGTCTGTGTGTGCACATGTGTGTGTATGTAGGACCCACAATCTTTCTGGAGGGTCCTTTAGCATTATGGGCTCAAAGCTTTAAAAATGTCCCCAGGAAGTCCTAGCCTAGAAGTTTATGCTAACAAGTGATCTGATAAGTGAGTAAAGAGTTATGTAAAGTTATTTATAATGGCCAGAAACAGACTGAGTAAAATGTAGTAGAGCTAGATAGCTGAAGAGTATACATTCATTTTTAAATGATTTTATATATGGACTCTTATTAACAGAAAAAGAGGTCCAGGGTATATTAAATAAAAAAGCAGATTGCAAAACAGGATTAAATATGATCACTTTTAAATAAAATATGAATGTGTATCCATATATTAAAATCTGAAAGACACATTACAAAGTAATCATAATTAATTCCAGAAAGAGGTGACAGGTGATTTTATATTATTTCTATTTTATAATTATACCGCATGGCACATGTGAATTGTTTTTTATAATGTTAATATGAGGATGAAAATCCACTCTCTAATTTTTATAGTCAGGATAATTTAGGGGAATATTTGAAATAAAACAATATCAAAAAGTTCACTGGAACTTGAAGGAATGTTTGCAGCATCCTGACTATGCGTTAGAATTAATTCACATAAACTGTACCTATTTTTTATTTTTTATTTATTTATTTATTTATTTTTCGGTATGCGGGCCTCTCACTGTTGTGGCCTCTCCCGTTGCGGAGCACAGGCTCCGGACGCGCAGGCTCAGCGGCCATG
>NC_041218.1:95121233-95132899 GCF_002837175.3 Physeter macrocephalus
GTGGGATCTTCCCGGACCGGGGCACGAACCCGCGTCCCCTGCATCGGCAGGCGGACTCTCAACCACTGCGCCACCAGGGAAGCCCAGTACCTATTTTTTAAATAAAACATTTAACTTCAGAAAAATGTTAATAAAGTCCTGTTATAATTCCAAGTCAAATCAAACTCACTCCACCCCATCCTTTCTGTTGTGGTCAGTGAGCTTTCAGTTATAGGATGAAGCTGAGGCCGCCGGCCTCCTTTGTCTCCTGCTCTAGTTCCAAGGGAAGCTTCCAGCAGAGGGCAGGAAGAAAAGGAGAGAATGCTGAATTCAGTCTGAGTTTTCAGAGTTCTATTACAATAAACCTTGTGTAACCTGCTCTGACACAAATCAAAGGAGCAAAGGAGCTTCTCCCTTATTTTTATAATGCGGACGGCAGCATCAGGGGTACCCATTCTGTACCACTGACGGGTACTCAAAAACAGGAGGTGGGGGGGCAGCTAATATCCTAGCTTCTGTAAATGAAATAAATTTTAACTAATTTCCATTACAATTTTAGACACGATTCATGTTATTTTTCCCATGTCTTTCAAACAGCGGTAGTTTCATCACTTTATATTTGAAAACTAAGAAATTTATATTTTATATAAATTTTAATATAAGTTTATATTTGAAAATGAAACAAACAGCCTTAAATGTATGAGAGAGGACCACCATTTCGGAGAATCCTTCCGTAAGTCAAAATAACTTCCCCCTGATTTCTTGGTTCTACATACGTCTTACGGTCATGCAGGTTCTGAGTCATGGGATGGTGAGTACCGTTTTACATCTAGTTCTCTGAGATCATGTATTTTCTTCTCACCTTCCTAGCAGACTGCAGATCCATCGGGGAGAGAAACCACATCTTATACGTACTTTGCTAGACACACAGGAATAACAAATATTAGATACTGAGTAGGCTTTCCTAGGTCTGCAAGTCTTATTCTTTCCTTTGCTGTCCATACACACAACGTATTTGCTACAGGAAGAGCTGTGTGATTCCCAAATCCTCCAGTTACTCAGCCCACTGAGTTAGTTAGTAAGTTAGCCCGCTAACTTACTTTAGTTAGTTAGCCCGCTAACTTACTTTAGTTAGTTAGTTAGCCCGCTAACTTACTTTAGTTAGTAAGGTCCCTACACTATTTCAGACACATTGGCATCTGCCCTAATCTCAAAACTCTACAGGAAGGGCTTCCCTGGTGGCGCGGTAGTTGAGAGTCCGCCTGCCGATGCAGGGGACGCGGGTTCGTGCCCCGGTCCGGGAGGATCCCGCGTGCCGCGGAGCGGCTGGGCCCGTGAGCCGTGGCCGCTGAGCCTGCGCGTCTGGAGCCTGTGCTCTGCCACGGGAGAGGCCACAACAGTGAGAGGCCCGCGTACCGCAAACAAACAAACAAACAAACAAAAACTCTACAGGAAAAGAACCCTGAGACTGATTCATCCAAGGAAAACATCTGTACCTTGAGAAAGGGCTCATTTATTCTGACTCTATGCCCTACTCCTGAAATGCTGGTCTCTTTCCCTTTGCTCAACGCCAGAGGATATAACTTGTGTACAACTTGTCAAAAATTTGAAAAGTCCTTTGAAGGTGAGTCCTCCCCTAACTGCAGCCCCTTGATTTCAGGGATGTCCACTGGCCTCTCATTCAGCCTGAGCAGTGCTCCCTGGGATGGGTTTGGCTGCCTGCTCCAGGGCTCTCTGGACTGTCACAGGGCCCACTTCTCCCGGTCGTCCCCTCACCCGGCCCTGCCTCTCTCCTCTGTTACCTGCCTGACCCCTTGAAGCATTTATTTCTGCCTTCCCTCTCCACTCAATTCTTTTTTTTTAAAATTTTTATTTTATATTGGAGCATCGTTGATGAACAACGTTGTGTTAATTTCAGGTGCAAAGTGATTCAGTTATACATACATGTGTATGTATTCTTTTTCAAAGTCTTTTTCCATTTAGGTTATTACAGAACACTGAACAGCGTTCCCTGTGCTCTACAGTAGGTCCTTGTCGGTTATCTACTTTACATATAGTACTGGTACGTGTCAATCCCAAACTCCCAGTGCACCTGATTCTTTACTTATAAGCCCTATCTCCTAATCCACACATAGTATAAAACCTTAAATGTCAGCTAGTAATTATGGAATTATTCCCATTACTGTCCTTTGAAACTCTCCAAGTACAACCATGCTGTACATACAGGATTTGATGGATAACATTCTGTAAGACATACAGTTTCAGACAGGAGGGATCAGGACTTTTCCCACCCTAACCTATGGGAATTTCAGGCAGAAACACACTACTGGCAGGAATGCCAAAGAAAGCTCTGTTTCGTCAAGTTAAGACGAGACAATCTGCTTTTCTTACACACGTTCTACGCTAATTTAACTACCACAAAACTATCTGCCTGTGTTTCACTGACATTTAATAAAATCCATTTCTTTCTTGCAGCCATAAAACTGCCTAGAGACCTACTGAGCACGAATCTTCTACAGAGCATGTTAGAGGGGAAGCCACTGGCTGAACTACCCTTAAAAGCAGCTGGTTAATTTATTTGGTTCATCTTCCACATCCTGTAATACTGAGTTGTCATTATCACAATACTGAGAGCAATTTAAGCTCAATGGGAGCTAAGTACATAGAGAGGAAAAACTGTTTCCAAGAGGTCTATTTTTTTGTTGGAGCAAGTATTTTAGGGCTTTATTTCCCATAAATCCACATTCTGGCAGTCAGCACTCTCAATACTTATCTTTCAGTAGGAGCCCTCAGATCCTCAGCAATATACTTTATTCCCCTATGTTTTGTGCTGATAAATCTATCTAGAACTTTCCTGCACCACAACCCAGCATCTCCCACACATGGGCATGATTCCTATTGGGCTGTAATAAAGCTGCCAGTTCCGGTAGCCTAACGCCCGTCATTACCCATCACCATTCTTCCCTCATGGAGGAAAGGGAGGGCGATTGGCCCTTTTTTAATCACTTGGTGATCTTCCAAGTATATAAATCATTTGAGTCCTTCAGGCTCCCTGAACACCAGCATCACTGCTTGCTCTGAGTCTGGGGTCTAATAAGCCCATGGGCAAGGGTGTTCCACCAGCAAGGATCGAGAGGCTTGGAGAAAACAGACTCCACAAAAGACAAAATGCTTGATCACAGAAGATGCTGGAGTGTGAGATAATAAAACAGAGAAATAGTGAAAGAAAAGCAAAACCCAGCAAGTTAAAACATGCCAAATAAGGCTGTCCCAGTAAAAACAGACCAAGGGCATAATGCTGGGGAGGACTTGTCACAAAAGGATTTTAAAATCCAAGATTGGAAGAGATTAGGGATGAAATTGAAAAAGTCAAGAGGGCAAGTAGAAGAAAAAATTAGTGAGCTTGGAGAAGACCTGGGGTGGTAGCTGGCTGCTGACAGCAGATAGGAGTCTTGAATCTTGATGGAGACAGAAGTGACTGAGAAGAACCCCACAGAGCAGAGAACACCTCTGTCCTGCTTCCTGCTTTGGCTCAGTACCAAAGTTTAAAACACACAGCCTTTCTAAACACCATTGAGCGAGAACTTAAAACACGTAGGAAGAAAACAGGGATTTCCCAAATATATTACTGCTTTCAATTCGGTGGTTATTTCCTGGACAAGCTCGAATCCGTCCATCCCCTTTTCCCAAAAGGTGAGTTAACACGTTTAAAAGCAGTTAAACACAGGCCAGATACTGCTACCAGAGAAAGTCTCTGTACACAGATGGATTTCCAGAGGCCACCTCACAGGCTATTTGCTTCCAAGCAATATCTGAATAAGCACAACTAAAACACAACACAGGTTTTGGACAAATCCTTGAAGTTAACTGTTCCTGTGAAAACTATGTAGCCAGAAATACGCTTTGAAATTTAGAAAAACACCCTATCAACGTAAGGTAACAGTCAATTTAGTGACCAAGAAATCAAGCTATGGGTTCAAGGTGAACCAAAGAAGTTAAACATAAGAGATGCCACTTAGAAGCAGTCCCTTTATATGAAAAAAAACAAAAACAAACCACACAAAAACAAACAAAAAAACTAGCAATGACAGAGAGATATAGATCTATGTATCTACTTGCCCATCTATATGGGTTTAGCAGTCAACTGTAGACAGCATATGAGGCAGACTCCTATTCAAACTAGCAATCTGCAATTTCTTCATATGCAACTCACAATTGTAAATGGGATTCCAGAAATGAATGGGGCATTTAAAAAATAGTTTTACCACTAAAAACAAAACAAACAAGCAAGCAAACAGAAAACCTTCCAGGTGGGTCCTGCAGACTTAATAGAGCTGGTTGTTCATGTCAAACACCTTGGGTCTGTTTTTCAGTTTGCAGCTGTCTGAGGGTCTGTTTCCTGGGGCTGGCTTCAAGGTTGGACCCCCTTGCCCCCGCTAACAGTAGGGAAAACACAAAAGCCATCCACTGGGTGATGAAACAAATTAATGTTCTGTGCGATGAACAAATATCTCTAATTTTAACTACGCCTAATCTCAATCGTAGACGACTCAGGGGGAGATCTTTGCACAGCGAGGTTATGAAAAAGAAACACAAAACTGCTAAGTCTTGAATAAGAGAAAGAGTCACCTGAACACACAGGTTTATGGATCTGAACAAGCACGTCACTCAATGCAAAGTAAAGCAAAAGGGAACCAGCAAGGACCTACTCTATAGCACAGGGAACTATACTCAATATTTTGTAATAACCTATAAAGGAAAAGAATCTGAAAAAGAATATGTACACACACACATATATACATATATATAATGGAATCGCTGTGCTGTACACCTGAAGCTAACACAATATTGTAAATCAACTATACTTCAAGTAAAAAAAAAAACAAAAAAAACAAAGTGAAGCAAAAGGGGAAAAGTAAAGATCAGGACACTGCCTACAGAAGAAACCAAGTGAAGTGAACCTGCCTTTAACTGGGCACCGTGGCTTGTCTTTGAGAGCCTCCAAGGAAGCAGCAGGACAGATGGTTTGGGGGCAGACTCACGTCTATGGAGTAGAATATATTCGTCCTCTTTGTACGTGGTTCAGCATCTACTCTAAAGCCTCATTATGACTCCTATATAATGCTTCCCTAGAACAAGAATAATTATTCCAGGTTTAGCTAAAATTGGAGAAAAGGCTGCAGGCTATTCAGTAAGCAGCAATAATTTGTGCTCAAACTGACAATAAATATCAAATGGACAGTCGTCAATTGTCCTGGCTTCTATGGTAATATTAAAAGCTGCCCCGAGCTAAGAATACAACCAGAGAAATCACAAAGGAAGAGATATAAGTGACTAGTAAATAAAAATGCTCAAAATCACTAATAATTCAAAGAAGTTACAAAATAGCACATTGGAATCTCTTTCTATGTATATCAAATTGGCAGGCTGATACGGTGAAATGGGTCCTCTAACACAGATGGTGTAAATCTGTATGTTTTCTGGAATGTACCTTTACTTGGCAGTTATGTATCCAAAGCCTAAAAGATGATCATAATCTTTGACCCAGTAATTCTAATCGTAAGAATCAGTGCTAGGAAAACATTCAGAAACACAGACAAAAGTTCATGCCCAAAGATTTCTAGCTTCATTACAGCATGATTTATGCTAACCCCAAACTGGATACAACCTAATGGTCCAATAATAGGAGAAAGATTAAGAAAAGTAAAGAGACCCACAGGATGGAATATTATGTAACCATTAAAAAACATCTGAGCTAAGATTAGACTTCAATAATGTAGGGAATTTCATATGATTTACAATGCTAAGTTGAAAACAACAAAAAATAGTTGGGATTACTTTATACATTCTTTTATTATTGCTTTTTATTATTATAAAAGGCATGTTTTCTACCAAAAAACAGCAGAAAATAAAAGCCAATGAAGGCCAGAAAGAACAATAATAATCCTGCCCGGATATTGTTAATAATATATGTTAATATTATTAATGTGGTTAATAATTTGGTATACACCCTTCCAAGAAATTGCTACACCAGACATTTATATTTCTACCAAAAAAACGAAATCAGACCATACATATATTTTCATAAAGTACCTCAATAGAAGTCATCTAGCAAATGTTGGGCATTTTATTTGTCACAACGAAGAAAGAGAAAAGCTGGCATGCAGGAACTGGCCTGCCATTCGTGTTCTCCAGGTGACTATAAACAATTTCACAGAACACCAACATCAGACAAGGCCCTGTGACCACGAGCTGAGGACAAAACCAGGACTACTCCATAATCATATCTGAACACTGACAGGATATCAATGTTTTCCAAGCCCCATAAATGACTAGACACCTCCCTATCCTGGCTAAAAGGAGAGGCGGCTGCTTCTTTATCAACATGTCATTAGCCTTCATTTGGTCTGTCCTACTTCTAGATATGATGTATTAAGATACCCAGTGGTGGAAGTACTCTTGCTTCCTGACAGCACCCGATCCAGAGCAAAGTTCTGCTTCCTTAAACCCTCCCCAAACCATCTTTCATCAGCCCAAATCCTGTAACGCCCTCTTTCTAACACACCCTCTCCCTCATGCCTGGTGGGTGTGCTCCGGAGATCTTTGGCGCAGGGCACTAACACAGCTAATTCACCACCGGTAGATGTTGATTTTGTTCAAATTTGCACTGTTACAAACATCAAAGAGGAATACCCGCTGAAAATGAGTTAGAAAAGTGAGAGGGATCAAACAAACAATTAGCGGGGGGAGGGAGGGGAGAAGCCCCAAATGCTTAAAGACAAAGGACTGCAAAATTACGCCAACAGTGCTATATACATACATATATACATACACATATTTTTTCCTCTCAAAAGACTGGGAATACTCATTTTCCTACCAAATCACCATTCTGATAAATGGTCTTATGGGCTAACTGCTTTCCACCAGCAGCATTCCTCCTATCTCCTTTTGGAAGCGGACAACCATTCCCGAAATCCAGATTCTACATGCTCACAGCACCTTATGTGGACCCTCTAACCAAGCTGTGCTCAAGAGGCAGAACTATTCACGCCAAACAGCCCTGTGAAATGACTGTGGTGTAGTCTGTACTGGTGACACCAACTATAACTGCAGTAACCCGTGACCCCTTGCTATAGAGCCTTGTCTTAAAAAAAAAAAGGGGGGGGAGGGAAAAACTTCTCAAGGTTAATGACAGTTATTTATATAGCCTTATCTTTTTTAAAATTTTATGTTATTTTTTTGTTGCAGTAGAGTTGATTTACAATGTTGTGTTAGTTTCAGGTGTACAGCAAAGTGATTCAGTTTTATATATATATATATATATATATATATATATACACACACACACACACACACATACACTTTTTCATATTGTTTTTCATTACATGTTATTACAGGATAATGAATATAGTTCCCTGTGCTATACAGCCTTATTTTAAAGAGAGAGAGAGAGAGAGAGAGAGCACTCCGCAGTGTTAATGACAGTCCATTGGTACTAAACCCCACAAAAAAACATAATGAGCATACTACACCAAACAATGATTCTTGCAGAGGAAATAACTATTCCAAATACTTAAGAACAGCCACAGCATTCTCAACATGCAAAGGAAGATATTTTCAGCGAGGAGCAAAGGATGGTTTGATTGCTCTAGGAAGACAGGTGGTAAGCTTATCATCAGAATCCAGGGGGAAGCCGCAAACAATATGGAAATATTACACATGGAAAAGTTAGTTGAACTCATTAAAGAAAAAAGGTTTCTGTTCTCACCAGCCTTTTGATGGCTATGAAACAAGGGGGATTACTGAAGAAAATGCAGTTGCCATGGATCCATCTCCAGGATGTTGGGAGCTCTACATATCAACATCAAAAAAGCAACTAATGTTTGAGACAAATGAACTTAACTTTGAAAGCAAGGAACAACGCCTGTTTCTGACACTGAAAATGATTTCTATTTTAAGACCTAGATTTCAATTTTTAGCTTCAACCAGTACAGCACAGAGAGAAAAACCCACCAAAATATACTTTTACAATATGGCTATTTTACAACTTGGCTTTACATTCCTAAGAAACATTTGTAAAGGTTACATTGTGCTTTACTTCCTATTAGGTGGTGGTTTTTAATCAGTTTTGGTATGTATACAGCATGAGATGAATTTCTAGGAATGGAACCACAATTTATAACATAGTGCCTAGAAGAAATGAAGGTGTTTCTTTACAATGGTTCTACATACAACCACTAGGACATAAATTTGGTGGTTGCCTGGGAAGTAATGTGTAAGAAAAGTTTGCATGTAGAAAACTGCCTAAGATCAAGCATCTGATCGCCTGCAGAAGTATTCTGAAGATCCACTGGTCAGCGGACTGGGCAGCATAACTGATGTCAAATCCTTTTTGAGGAAAAACAACAAGGTCCTAATGTATAGCACAGGGAACTATATTCAATATCCTGTGGATAAACCAGAATGAAAAAGAATTTGAAAGAGAATATATATAACTGAATCACTTTGTTGTAGAGCAGAAATTAATACAACATTGTAAATCAACTATACATCAATAAATTAAGGGACTTCCCTGGTGGCGCAGTGGTTAGGAATCCGCCTGCCAATGCAGGGGACACGGGTTCAATCCCTGGTCCAGGAAGATCCCACATGCCGCGGAGCAACTAAGCCCGTGCGCCACAACTACTGAGCCCACAGGCCACAACTACTGAAGCCCGCACACTCTAGGGCCCGTGTGCCGCAACTACTGAGCTGGTGTGCTGCAATTACTGAAGCCCGTGAGCCTAGAGCCCGTGCTCCGCAACAAGAGAGAACCCCGCGCGCTGCAACTAGAGAAAGCCCGTGCACAGCAACGAAGACCCAGCACAGCCAAAACTTTAAAAAATAATTAAAAAAATTTTTTTAATTAAAAAATCCTTTGTGACCCCAAGAACCCCATTTTCCATCTGACCAGGAGACAAGCAAACATATAAGGAAGCACCTCTACGTTTCACACTTAATGGTCATAGTAGTTCGCTGGGCTGTCCAAATTCTAAAAAGATTAGCATTATTACAAAAAGCTGCTCCATGGCATCCTCTTCCAAAAAGAATTCAAAATGCAATTTGTTTTTTGCCAATCATTCTCGGACACTAAGAAGCTAGCTGATGCTTCTACTTCTGTCCTTCAGGTAAAATTTGCCATAAGCCTTCAGCCCCAAACAGTGAAGCGCTTTTTCTCATTTCATGCACGCAGGTCCTTACCTCGTTTGCTGACTGATGTTTTCCAGCTTATAAAGCAAGCTGTCCCTGCGGCTAGAATGAGGGGACCTGGCCCACCACAATGCCAAACAGCTGACTCCCTCGTTTCGAAAAATGAACTCTGCTGCAAACTGCATCAGGACAATTTAATAATTTGTCAAAGGAGGAGAATCAGTTATTATGAAGTGTATTTCAGAGTTCAAAGGTAAAGGTCGTAGGGAGGTCAAGTTTATCTGCTGACAGAGAAAGTTGAGTAATTAAAAAAAAAAAACCCAGACAAGATCTGCTTTGCAGACTTATTTCTCAAAGAGATACCTCATTGCTATGCTCGTGCATTATAATTCTTGCTACACAAGGACGTTACACATAAAAAAAGAAAAAGTCCAACGATTCTCATGTTTTAAAGCTCTCTCCAATGGCACTCTTAAGAGATGTGCTTTTCCTTTTCTTTTTTTCAACATGGAAACAAAACAGAATTAAGAATAAGCTTTTTATGCTCATGTGTCAAGCACTGGAGTCCGTAAATCCAGCTATGGCATTCAACTACTAAAAAGTTACCTTGAAATCCTAAAATAAAAGTTTATGCCAGACAGAACTAATGCCTCCTCTTCCTAGTCCTGGGTGGATAAGAAGCTCTCTCTAAAGACGTAAGAAGCTAGAAACTTAAAAAGGAATATCAACAAATGTGTCAAACTGCAGTTTCAGGTTTTTTCTGCTACATGGATATTTTATGGAACTATTCTGAAATGTATGTTCTGATTACTTTTAAAGAAATGTTTTTCCAGGAATCAAAATTTCTCATCAAATCAAATCAACTAAACTATTAAATTAGACATCTCTGTCAAATTTTCTTATGAAATGACATCATGAATATCTCACTGTAGGACATCCATCTTTCCTATTCCGCTTCTGTGGTCACCGCGCTGCTTTCATCATTGTTTACAGAAGTTGGCATACAATTCCTAGATGCATTTAGCTGTCAGTCTAAGTAAGATCAGTGTTCTTAAGGGTTAAGAATGCCTTTATTCCACATTACACCTTCATTTGGCTAGTCTTTGCTCCACTTTTTTTTAAGATTAAATTATTTCTTAAAGGCAGAAGGTCATTACCTCTCAGTTACATGATATTTGTCTTTGGTCTTTTTTCCCGTATATGATCTGCCATCTACTCTAAACAGGGAGGTCTTGATATCTGTAATGTATGATTATTGCAAGGTTATCACCATTTGCTAAATGTTGGACTCTTCAAAATAGTTCTGCTTAGTTTATGGCGCTGGTTGAAAATTGCAGTTAAATGATCAGAGTTGAGATTGGGCCAACACAGCCTTTGTTCTTCTCATTTATCAAAGGAATAAAATGCCATAACTCGGTTATAAGGGAAAAAAATGAGGTCCTCCTAAAAATTTGCCAACACCCTAAAAAAGAAAAGAATCTTTTCACAATAGTATCTGTTTCTTAATGTCACCTTCCAAAAAGCCTTTCTCTTAGTTTTTAAAATCAAAGGTGCATTCCTTAATGAAATCAGAAATATTTCCTGAAATATCTTCAACTAAATAAATCTATTTTAAAACAAACAAAACACGCAAATGCCAAAAACCATGCAGCGGACGTGATCTTTAAAAGTACATACCATACACATACAGAAGGAAGAAATCTCTCCGGAGATTTCTGCAAAGCACACCAAGCTGGTGCATGTTTTGGAAATCTCTAGTTATTTAACCCTGTACAAAGAAGTCACTACAGTTTATTGATTAAACACTAATTTTTACTACTCACTAAATACATATTTACACAATAAACTTTAATGAATCCAGAGAAATCAGTCAATAGTTTGCATGTTACAAGTCCCTGAATAGAGGGCACATTTACATACCAATATTTCTTAAGCCTTTAACATAAGTAGGAAAAATTATAATGGCCTTTAATTTTATTATATTTTAAACTGAAGTAGGTGTACCGCAAAGTGATCCAGTTATACATATATATTTATCTATTCTTTTTCAGATTCTTTTCCCTATAGGTTATTATAAAATACTGAGTCAAGTTCCCTGTGCTATACAGTAGGTCCTTGTTGGTCATCTGCTTTATATATAGTAGTGTGTATATGTTAATCCCAAACTCCTGATTTATCCCTCCCCCTTTCCTTTCCCCTTTGGTAACCATAAGTTTATTTTCTATGTCTGTGGGTCTATTTCTGTTTTGTAAATAAGTTCATTTGTATCATTTTCTTAGATTCTACATATAAGCTATATTATAATGATATCTGTCTGGCTTACTTCACTTAGTATGATAATCTCTAGGTCCACCCATGTTGCTGCAAATGGCATTACTTCATTGTTTTTTATGGCTGAGTAATATTCCATTGTATATATATATATATATATATACATATATATACACACCATATTTCCGTTATCCATTTAGGTTGCTCCCATGTTTTGACTACTGTTC
>NC_041218.1:95133262-95224405 GCF_002837175.3 Physeter macrocephalus
ATATACACACCATATTTTCTTTATCCATTTAGGTTGCTTCCATGTTTTGACTACTGTTCACAGCAGCATTATTCAGAATAGTCAAAAGGTGGAAACAACCCAAATGTCCATCAACTGATAAATATTTAAATAAAATATTTAAATAATAAATAATTAAATATTGCCAAATAAAATATGATATATCCATACGATGAAATGTAATTTGGCCATAAAAAGGAATGAAGTACTGATACATGCTACAACATGGATGTACCTAGAAAACTAATGAAAGAAGTTAGACACAAAGGTCACATACTTATTGTATGACTCCATTTACATGAAATACCCAGAATTTATATGAAACATCCAGAACAGACAAATTTATAGAGAAGTGAAATACTTTAGTGGCAGCTTGGGGCTGGGAAGTGGGGGAAGGGGAATATGGAGTAACTGCTAACGGGGGCGAGGTTGGGATGATGGAAATGCTCTAAAATTAGATTATGGTGATGGCTGCACAACTCTGTAAATATACTAAAAACCATTGAATTGTACACTCTAGTTTTTTGGTTGTGCCACACAGCATGCGGCATCTTAGTTCCCCGACCAGGGGTGGAAACTGCGCCCCCCGCAGTGAAAGCGTGGAGTCTCAACCACAGGACCAGCAAGGAAGTCCCTGAATTGTACACTTTAAACTGGTGAACTTGATGGTATGCAAATTACACATCAATAAAGCTATTAAAAAATCTAAAAGAGATGACAATATCATTTACATTGACATGTGGAATCCTCTGATTCTTCACTTCAAAATATCACACATTATCAAGCTCAATATCCGAAGTCCTTTATAGAATACACTAACCCTTTGGTGTGTGTTTTTTCTTTTAAATTATTTTAATCCAGAAATTCTAACAATATCATTTTTTTTAACTTTTTCACCACATGACCTGAACTGTTTTTAATTTATATACACATAATTAAACATCTTTTTGTGCTTGGGAAGAAATGTCTACCCATGCATTTCTGGAGAAGTGAATAGGAAAAAAGGAGAAAAGACAATGCTGTCTCTTAGAACAGTGAACACAGAAAACTTGTCAAGCAGTCAGTGATAACCAAAAAGATGAACCAACTCTCTGATGTTCTTGCCTGTTCAGCATTCAGTGAATTCTACTTATTTTACTGCTATTCACAACGTAGTCTTTGTATAAATTCCAAGTTCTTTCCATACGACCTTGCCCGCACTTGGATGCCGGACTACTCTGTCGTCCATATAATTGCTCATGTATCTACTCAACAAGCTTTGGCCCAAACAGCTACATTCACAAGGTCCTTCCTACAGATGTTTGTAAATGATGTCAAATGCTAAGGAGAAGGACGAAGAACATGAAATTGACACAGTTAACCCGGGCATCCTGCAGGTTGACAAGACACTCATGTAGCAAAACTACTGTGGCAAACTACATCAGACTATAGGTATCCTTCACAGTATAAAAGCAATTATTAACCTCCACCAACAACCTGATTATTAAGAACACACACCACCACAGGAAAATCCCAAAGTATGAGTTTGAGTCCACTTGGACATCACTCATATTATCTCTAATATGTTCTTTCCTACCAATACCTTCCAAAAACAGGGGACAACTGTAAAATCTCTAACTTATGAAATTGGAAAGCTAGAACTCAAAACTGCACCCCCACTAGGGAAATACTTCAACCAAAGTGATTTATCAATATTTTAAGTTACCAACATTTTATAAGGGATTGCTCTTAAGAAAGCAACAGACCTTTTAGAAAGCAGATACTCCAGCCCCAGTCAAGCCTTCAAATGAGTGCAGCCCTGGGCAAAAAACAGACTGAAATCTCACAAGAGACTCTGAGCCAGAGCCATACAGGCAAGTCACTCTTTAATTTCTGACCTGTGAGATAATGAAAGTTTGTTGTTTTAGGCCACTTAAATTAAAAAAAACACAGTGACTCAGCATCCTTTATCCCCACTGAGTTTTAAATAAAAATGCCTGGGTTTAAATTATACTGTCACCTACAAACTGGCACTTGCTATTTACCTCTACAAGGATTAAATTATGAGCCACTACAGCTGCTGACCTTCAACACCCTCTGAAAGGAGTTCAGGGTGGAGATCAGAAATCAGGCACTCTGTGCTCTGGGGAAAAAAAAAAACAAAACAAAAAAAAACTGGCAGAACAGGTCGTCAGATAGTTAGATATTTTCAGGAGCCAATTTTATGAGCCCAATTCTTGCATCTCCTCATATCTAGAAAAGCACTAAAATCCTTCATGGTGACGTATGCTCCTTGTGACCAGCAGTAACCTTCATGAGACTAGTAGAGAAACGTGTGCAAAAAAATATGTGCTTGACTGCATGCACTCCCCCTGCACCAAAATCCCATATATACTGACCTTCCCCCTACCTCTTTCGAGCAGTTCCTCAGAGCTCTCTGAAATGCTGTCTCCTGGGCTATAGCCCTAATCTTGCCCCAGATAAAACTTAACTCACAGCTCTCACGTTGTGCTTTTTCAGTCGACAACAGCTAAGTGAATTCATGCTCTAGCTCACATAAAATTTCCTAACTAGAAAAGTGCTTAGTAAAGAAACACTTTAACAAGAGGAATTTTAAAGGTACTCTTTCCTGAGGTCAACAAAGACAAGTAAGGTAGCGATTTCTTTCAGGAGTGAATTCGCTGCAGGTCTAAGATAGAGAAAGTTAGTTTAAATCTGTAATTCCCGCTGATTAATTCTATAGACATTCTATGAATGCCCTATCATTCTCTGAAGCTGCAGACCAAGGGAAAAAAACAGATAACTACTACAGAACATTCCATATCATTTGGTAGCTGAGCCTCAAAGCAGCCATTCCATAGCTACACCCTGCTATAGAAACACCACACAGAGCCTTCTCTCCACTGATCCCCAAACTGAATATGAAATAACATTCAGAGTTCCAGGACAGTGGTAGCATTTCATTATAAAAATGGTTTAAAAAAAATCTCTGCTGAATAAAAATAGAAAAATGAACTTATCCTATAAGCAGAGTCTTTAATTTTAGAATTTATCTACAAACATGTAAATGTACAAAAGGATTATTTTACTCTTATTTTTTAAATAGCACTAAGATAATAAAATATGCCAGGAACATGTCAGTAAAAAAGAGCCATAATTGTTCTAAAACTTTCTCAAGGCCTGCATGAGATTTTCTACAAGGGGAAAAAACACTAGTTTACTTGCTCTTTTGTTACTGTTAAATGCTACTTCTTCTTTGTGGAAGGGACAATATTTCAAAGCACTAGGTGGTAGCTGGAGTAACATCTCTGTTTTTGCCCTACATCTACTCCAAAGGAATGTCAGTGAGAAGCACTGAGGCCACACCTCCCCCAGGAGGTGACGGTCTCATGATTTCACTACATTGTGCTTTCGCGAATTTTCTCTGCATGAAGAGGCAGACATTAAAAATACTAAAGATAAATTAAAGAGCAAACAGAACCCCCTCAAAGACGGCATGTGACGGTCAACACGCAGCGTTTACCTTCTTCCCTCCGGTCACAAACTGCTTGCAGCTGGATCTCACGAAATGAGGATGCACGGCAATGATCTGCAAGGGAATAAGGACCCAACAGTGGTTTAGGAGTCACAGCTCCAGCACAGAATGAAAGCCCTTTGTACATTACCGGCAGCATGATCTAAAAATCAACCCGGTATCCTGGTAGGAAGTAATCCATGCAGGTAATATTCTGCACCAACTGAGGATGAGTTTTGCTCTGGTATGAAAAGGTTTCTTCTACGAAGCTGGGTCAAAGCTAAAAGATGAGAGTGAACAGTTGTCGTTTCTGGCTGAGTGGGACCCTCTGAGTGGGTGACCCTCTTTAGAGACAGCCAAGGCGGTCAGTAGAGGCAGAGAGATGTCACAAATGTTTGTAACTGAATACATTTCATAGAAGAAACCCAGAGAAAGAACCCAACTATCTCCTCGTCCAGACGCCTTCCAGTGACTGAGAGCACCCAGTGGAACAGGGCTGGCGATGCAGCCTCAGACACTTAGCACAATTACATCCACACCCTAACAGCAGAAAGACAACAGAGCTGCAGGACCCAGGAGTTCCGGACCTCAGCAGCCAGGCCCTTCCCTTTCACCTCCAGCCTCAGTTCCCAGCCCCCTGGCTCTCATCCGCTCTCCATGATCTCCTCCCAACCCCTTACAAAGGGTGCTCTCAAGGCTGCTCCATCCCTCATCACCGTTTACTTCACTTGCCAGTGGCATTTCTGAAGGTCTGGTGGCTGCACTCAGTGTAAACCCATCTTCGGGGCTCCCCTTTTATGGCTGTCAGACTGCAGAGACTCTGCCTCCTTATTTTCTTATCCCCAAACCCATGTATTCATCAACTAATACACTGTGTTTTTTTCCAACCTAACAGAATATTTCTGAGCATTAAAAAAAATTCACACAATTACACCTTCATCAAACTCCAACTAAATACATTCTACACTCTTATTAATTAACTAATACATTTCCATCCTCCAACGGAATAGATTCCTCTTCCTACACTGTCATTTTGAGGGCATTTAGCATATGACTCCTCACTTCTCTAACCATTATCCATTATCCATTTTGTGTTTTTAGGGCCAATCTCCATACTGAGGTCCATGTTCATGTTTCCATGAATGTTTCCTACATAGCATTTCCGCCAGATGTGCTACAGTTATCTAGACTCAAGCCCAAACTAGCAACATCCTTCCTCAAACCATCCCTTATTTCCATTGACGGCATTCCCACACACCATTACCAAAGCAAGAACCTGGATCTACCCTCAGCTCCTCCATCTTTTACGACCCTCGGCCACGCCATCACTAAGTCTTAGTAAGTCTACCTCCTCGAGGCTTTCCCAATTCATTCCTTCTACACCATCTTGAGTACTCGCTCTCCCTCTTTTCATTGAGCTCCTGTAACACCGTTTCTAGAGTACAGCATTAGCCTTCTAAATCGTCTCCTGTCCCCAGTCACTCTCTTGCTTACATCCCCCTGCACTGTGGCAGGGCTGGCTTTCTAAAACACACAGCAGATCCCATCTCTCCTTCGCCTGTTGATCAATAAATGTTTGAATAAACACCTGAGAAAAATCAACGACCTCTTCCTTTAACAACTGTAATACCCACTGTAACTACCATGACTGTTACCTAAACTCGGTCCTGTTACCTAAACTCGGTCCTGTTACCTCGGGTCTATCAGCTCTCACATCTAACACTGTTATGGCTGCCATATTACTTTTCCTTTAGCTTAGCTCAGTTTACACCACTTCTTTGCTCTTCAACATTCAGTAATTTCTCCTTGTCTATCAGACGGAGTCCAAATTCCTTAGTCTGAATATAAAGCCAGCGTCCATCGGCCTGTGCAGCTTTCCTGCCAAGTCAGTATTTTATGCACCATCTAAACTAGACTATTTGCCACTTCCTGAACACGATTTGAATTTTCTAGCCTCTCCGTTTATATTATACTGTTCTTCCACATGGGAAGTCAGCTTTCTCCATCAGCCCCGTATATTAAAGCCCAAACAACAGTCCATCTACAAAGCCATCATTAACGAGGACAGCTAGAAGTAACCTCTCTCAGTTTTAGATCCCTTAACACTGTTTTTACCTCTGAGTCTTTAATCACAGATTGTGTGTGTGTGTGTGTGTGTGTGTGTGTGTGTGTGTGTGTGTGTGTGTGTGTGTGTGTGTGTGTATCATCTCACCCACTACAACAAAAGATTCCTGAGGATAGACTGAGATCACAGTCACATAATATACATTCTTTGTACCTTCCCAGCATCAAATAGTATCTGGTACATTGGTTGAACAGATACTTACTGACAAAATTAGTGCAAGATTGGTAGTGTTCAAAGTATCGTAACCCTATTGCCTTTGTTGAGAAAATCCTTAGAAAAATTAAAACTTACTGAATACTTACTTTAATGGGACAGTCAAAAGTCTCATGAAATTCTTCTCCAGAATACAGTCCAAACACCTGCACCTAAAAAGTAAATGGATCTTGTCAGTTCACCATGACAGTAACAAAGAAGGCTGCTGAGTCAGTGAGAACACATACTATCAATAAAAAAGTAGAATAAGGGATTTCCCTGGTGGCGCAGTGGTTAAGAATCTGCCTGCCAATGCAGGGGACACAGGTTCGAGCCCTGGTCTGGGAAGATCCCACATGCCGCAGAGCAACTAAGCCTGTGCACCACAGCTATGGAGCCTGCGCTCTACAGCCCGCGAGCCACAACTACTGAGCCCACATACCACAACTACTGAAGCCTGCGCACCTAGAGCCTGTGCTCCGCAACGAAGAGTAGCCCCCACTCGCTGCAACTAGAGAAAGCCCGCGAGCCTGCACACAGCAACGAAGACCCAACACAGCCAAAATTAAGTAAATAAATTTATTTTTAAAAAATCTTAAAAAAAAAAGTAGAACACCTAGTAATCTAAAGCCCTTGTAATCTCTATTACATATCCAATGAAAACAATTCTATGGGGGTGAAAACACACTGCTGAAATTAAATTTTTACATGTATTTCATGGATAGAGTTCCCTTTGCACACCACAAGTTTGTTTTATTAAATGGACGTCAACTTTAAAAATGAAATAGATATGAATAGGTTACTAATACCCTTTTATGAACTTCCCATAGACTATTCCTAAAGGAATTATTTATTCCTTTCCTTGAAGGAAAAAAGAGCTTCTTTTTTGAGTCACAGATACATAACATCAACTGTGCAGATCAAAGTGGCAAGAGATTACGTGAACTGCACTTCATTTACAATCTTATCTTGAATCTATTTAGAGCATATAAATGTAAGATTGAATTTTCTCCTTATCAGCGCCTCCCTTAAAGTTGTTTAATCTTAACCTTTTCTCTGAGTGATTGACTTTAAAAATTGAATAACATACATATTCAATTGAGTAATGTACATAAAGGGTACAGATGACAGATTCAGAGCTTGACAAATTTTTATGATATGAACATATCGCTGCAACCACGACCCAGGCCAAGAAGTAGAACCCAAGAAGCTCCCTTGTATTCCTTCCCATTCATTCACACCCTCGCAAACTAACCGCTCCTCCAAAACCTATCACCTTCAGTAAGCTGTGCTAATGTTTGAATTTTACATAAATAGAATCATAAACTATTTCACTGGCTTCTTTCACTCGACATTTTCTTTCTGGTATTTATCCATACTGCTATGTACGTACAGCAGGAGCTGGTTCTTTGTCGCTGCCGTATAGTATTTCAATATATGAATACATCATAATTTATGTATCCATCTTCCACCGATCATTTGGGTTGTTTCCAGACGGAGGCTATTATGAATAATGCTGCAGTGAATACTCTTTCCAAATCTTTTGGTCCACTTATATACCCATTTATGAAGAAATGGAATTGTTGAGTCATAGGTTACGCATCTGTTCACATCTAATAGACAGCCAGACGACTTCGCAAAGTGGTTCCAATCAATTTACACTCTCACAAGCACAGCATATGAATTCCAGGAGCTCTCAAACACGTGGAACCAGCTATTAGGGGCACTTAGAACTATTTCCCAACACTTGAGATGTGTTCACTCTTTTTCTAGTCTCTAGAAGAGTGGTGTTATTTCTCCTTTAAATGTTTAAGAATTCACCTGTGAAGCCATCTGGGTCCAATGGCTCTCTGTGAGAAAGTTTTTCATTACAAATTCAATTTTTTAAATAGATATAAAACTACTTAGACGTCTTCTTGCTTTCATCTTAGTTTTTTTTTTTTTTTTCTTTTTTTGGCCGTGCAGCATAGCATGCAGGATCCTAGTTCCCCGACCAGGGATCGAACCCGTGATCCCTGCATTGGAAGTGCACAGTCTTAACCACTGGACCACCAGGGAAGTCCCCATCTTAGTAAGTTCTGAGTAGTTCATGTGTGCAAGTTCCAAGAGGAAAATGTACTCATGTTATGATATCATTTGAGGAGATAAATTCTTTCGTTAAACTATAAAATCTTTAGAATATTCCACTCATTTTGTGACTGCTGTTTTTATACCTTTGTGCCAAGTATGTTATTTGGGTTCCAAGAACAGCACGTGGTACAATGTAACATAGAGGGAATTTGATTTACTCAGAGCTAGTCTGTTAAAATGTATTCTTGACATGGCAAATACATGCAGGCCCCACTACCACCTTGCTTCTCATTGTTCAGAGGGCACTGCATCACTGCTTTTATATGAATGTATACGCACAGGATGCATTGAACTTCTTATAAAATGGCGGTAGAGAAGCTCAAAAGAAAAGCACTGCATTCAGAGTTTTACCCTATCCCAGGAAGATGTAGTTGACTAAGCCCAACAAATCCAAGAAAACGGGGTCAAAATAAGACAAGTACTGTATCACCTGAATCTTAATGGAGTAAATTAACAAGTGCTCAACTTATTAATGTTACATCAGTAGAAACTCATGCTAAACTAGGAAGTTTACATTCTTCTAACACAAGCTACTTCTATGAATTCATTCTAACAATGTCACTGACAACGTGGTCCCGTCAACTCTTACACTCCTACTACCAACTTGGACCTCTAAATACTTCCACGTGCTTTACCTCGGTGGGTCTCAGGCCAGACTGCACAGTTAAGATTCCTGGAAATTAATGGCCAGATCCCACCCTAGACAAACTTCTGGTGGGGTAAAATGATGTATTTTTTTTCAGGTGGAACATATTTATTTCACTCATACCGTGGTCAACATCTAGCTATGTCTAGATGTTCCTCTTAGCTCTAAATTTATTTTTTAGCTGTAATCTGACTCGCTTTTAACCAATGGGGAAGCCCTGTGTGAGGCACAGCATAATTTCTAGGCTAACATTCCAATCGGAAAGTATATTTCGATAACCTCTCCTCAAAGATGTGATGTCACTTCTCAGTCTTTTCCAACTGTGGAGGGAACAACCTTCTGGAAAAGCTGTCTATTAAAATGGCCAGTGTCATTCTGGCTTTTTTAGAAATTTTATTCTGAATTAAACTCTCCTTATGGATTTGAAAATGAGAAGAAATACCTTTGAAATGATATTTTTAAAGATTGATAACTGACAGTATGTAACTAGCAGTGAAAATCTTGCTCTGCCTCACTTGGCCCTTATAGCAAGACAGCTAGGGATGAAAGCAAACACCACTGTGCCTGTTTAACAGATGATTCTGTGGAAAAATAAATGACTCACCTGAGGTTGTAAAAGTCAAGAAGAGTATTCCAAGCCCTATTCTTCTACACTCTATCAATATAGGAGCTAGCCTAAAATTTGCAAATAATAAAGATATCTTTCTACAATATATAAAGTATAAGAAAAGTAGAATAGGGAAAAGAAAATCAAAAGCCTCAAATATTTGCCAAACTAACATGAATGAATCAGACAACTCTACAACAGAAGTTGAAACTAAATGCAGCAGACTATTCATTCAAATGGATAAAGTTCCTTCTGACTATAACAGGGTAAAGACGATCTTAAGAACAAAAGTTAAGTGATTTTTATTGCAGGGAAAAGTACATGAGCTGAAAACAAACAAATATGAGCCCGTCGAAAAAGACTGAGGTATCAGTGAGAAAATAAATATTAGAAATATTGTAAATCTAATGGTGAAAATTAAATTATGAATTTCCAGGGGTGTCCCTTTAAAAATCACAAATCCAACAACAAAACAAACAAAAAATCGAATCCATATGAAGATATAATAGTAGAGTGATAAGAAGGAATAAACAGAAGAGAACAAATTGCAGAAGTTCTTAGAAAACAGGCTGAAACTCATAACTACCCTTTAGAACTAGTAGAAGCAAAAGTGTCAGAGCGTACCCGGATTAGGGGCTGGAGGGGTGTTTGCTGAAGGCGGCAAAGCAAGATTAGAACTCTTAGGTTAGTCTCTATTAGTATGTTTAACTGAATAACATTTTCCTCAACTGTCATTGTCTCCTTCAGTATGGAAAACACTGAGACTTCACAAGACAAGTCTCACAAACTTTATCAGTACAAGCAGGGTAAGTTGTAAAACCTTTGATATTTTGGTTCATTTCACTAATGTGACACCCAAACTAGTTGGTCAGAACTTAAACCACTAAAGCTAGTAAAATGCAAAACAATTCTCATTCATTTCCCCTCTCTCTCCCTCTTTATTGTCATTTTCTCAGTGATTAGCACACTCCTCTGTGAAAAGAATCCGTTGAATTATTGCTTAGGAAGTTTGGGCTTTTAGGAAGATTGCATCTGAGTTAAGAATCATATTTTTAAAGGTTAAAATAGAGAGGATCCTTTTGATAATGGTATCCCCTATAGCAGCCCTGACAACCTCTCCCAATTTGTCACAAAAATGCCTAATGAAGGAAAAGAGAAAATTCAGAACAATTGGCCTTAGAGTCAATCTACTGCAAAGTCTTGGAGGATTTCTCATTAACTACAAACCCACAGAGCCATAGGAGGACCACAAAACATATGTGCTATGTGTTTACCACCAGAAGTAAAGAAACCCTACCCTCATGAAACAATCAGGAAGGTGTATAAGCCTTCTCCCCTTTAGCATGGAATTCTATGTATTTGCAAACCAGAAAACTGGACGACGGGCCATCTGACATAGAGAAACTGTGACTGAGGTGACCAGAGTGTTGGACAACCCTCCCAGCTATTACTTCATTGTAACAGCCCCTCTCAAACCCCGGCTTGCAAATAACAACAGGTCAAGCATTAGAAGAACAGGGGTGAACATGTAAACTGTCATTCCATCTAGGGCAGTGGCTGGAGGGACCCTCGCAGGAGAGATGGCAGGTTTTCATATTCTCCACCCATGGAGAGTGTCAAAGACCCAGGAGGGAAGATAGGAGAGGCTCCCAGTTCACTGGAGGAGCTGCCTTAACTGGATACCTCCAGTCAGAGGAAATGGAGCTCATTAACAGGTCCCTGTGTGAGCTGAAGGGTGACTCTACAACACCCAAAAGGATATGTTATCCTTTTGGATAACAAGGGGCCTGAATCTGTTTGCTAACCCAGGTTCAGAAAGAGCTTGTCTCCCTGTGCTGGAATGGATAAATGAATAACAAAAATGCACACAAGGTCTATAAAAAGAATACTGCAGAACACAACTCCAGTGACTCAGAGGGAGAAAAACCATGCTTTAAAAAATGTTTTAATAGGGACTTCCCTGGTGGTCCAGTGGTTAAGACGCCATGCTTCCACTGCAGGGGGTGCAGGTTCGATCCCTGGTTGGGGAGGTAAGACCCCACATGCCATGCAGCACGGCCAAAAAAAAAAAAAAAAAAAAAAAAGTTTTAACAGTAACCAGAAAAGAAAAAAACAAACAAACTACAAAACTATTTGTCAACTTCAGTAAGAAGAAGAGACCTCTATGAATCTGGAGCAAAGGACAGGACAACAATGATAAGGATGATGGTAACAGCTGATGACTACTACGTGTTTCTTCTGTTCCAGATACTATTCCAAACCACTGACATATATTCACTAATTCATTTCTCCTAATGATTAATGAGGCAGGTACTGTTACTATCCCCCCTTTAACAGAGGAGGAAATGGGGTGAAGCACAGAGAGGTTTGAATCACTTAGCTGACAACACACAGCTCAAATGTGGCAGGATAATTCCACTCCCAACCACTCCACCTCTAAGACACTCTAAGACACACAAGAAGTCATAATTTTTGGTTTTAAAAATTAAACATAGATCAGGCTGACATGAAAAGAAAATTGGGAGAGATCGAAAGAGTTCAGGAAAAACAAAAAGGCAAAACAGAATAAAAGTCTACTCCAGAAAGCAAAATTGATATCGGAAGCAAAGTACCTCAGCAAAGGGACCAAACAAGAAGAGAAACTCTCCCTGACTACAGAGAAATAAGAGGATAAAAACCATGAGAAAGCAAAGCACATGTGTGAGGTATATGTGTGTGTGTGTGTGTGTGTATGTGTGTGTGTGCCACAAAACATAACCAATTTTTCTTACAGTATATTTTCTTTCTTTTTAAAAAATTAATTAATTTTTAAAGATTTGAGTATAGTTGACTTACAATGTTCTGTTAGTTTCAGGTGTACAGCAAAGTGAGTCAGTTATACATACACATATATCCACTCTTTTTTAGATTCTCTTCCCATACAGGCCATTAGGGAGTATTGAATAGAGTTCCCTGTGCTATTTGGTAGGTTCTTATTAGTTATCTATTCTATATATAGTACTGTGTATATGTCAATCCCAATCTCGCAATTTATCCCTCCCCCTCCGAGGTAAATCACAGCAAGATCTTTTTTTGATCCACCTCCAAGAGTAATGAAAGTAAAAACAAAAATAAACAAATGGGACCTAATTAAACTTAAAAGCTTTTGCACAGCAAAGGAAACCATAAACAAAACAAAAAGAAAACCCACAGAATGGGAGAAAATACTTGCAAATGAAGTGACCAACAAGGGATTAATCTCCAAAATATATAAACAACTCGTGCAGCTCAATATCAAAAAACAACTCAATCAAAAAAACGGGCGGAAGATCCAAACAGACATTTCTCCAAATGGCCAAAAAGTACATGAAAAGAGTCTCAACATCACTAATTATTAGAGAAATGCAAATCAAAACTACAGTGAGGTATTGCTTCACACCGGTTAGAATGGCCATCATCAAAAAATCTACAAACAGGGCTTCCCTGGTGGCGCAGTGGTTGAGAGTCCGCCTGCCGATGCGGGGGACACGGGTTCGTGCCCCGGTCCGGGAGGATCCCACACGCCGCGGAGCGGCTGGGCCCGTGAGCCGTGGCCGCCGAGCCTGCGCGTCCGGAGCCTGCGCTCCGCAACGGGAGAGGCCACAGCAGTGAGAGGCCCGCGTACCGCAAAGCGGGAGAGGCCACAACAGTGAGAGGCCCGCGTACCGCAAAAAAAATAAATAAATAAAATAAATCTACAAACAATACATGCCGAAGAGGGTGTAGAGAAAAGGGGACCCCCCTACATATAGTTTCAAAAGAGAAGAAGGGTGGATAGGGCTTATCCATTCACCAGCTTACCTTGAAAAGGTGAGTGAGGTACAACAAAATAGGAGGGGAAGAGGCCAGACTACAGATGGTTAGTGAAGGGTTAGCAATAAAAACACAGTGAACTTCGAACTTGCCACACACCCAGCACTGGCTCTGCCACATTCCCATCCAGGCCTCGCACTGTGCGCACTGCCCAGCTGAGGCAGCGGAGGGGCCGGGGGTCAAGCAACATCCCTGACCTAATAGAGAAGAGTGGGGAAGCCGCCCAAGCAGGCGCGGGGCAGAGCAATGCTCTTAGCCTCAGCGCGATACCGCCTCCAGCCTAAGTGTTATTGAGTTTCTCTGAAGAAATGAAAACACGTGGAACTGAAGCAATAATCCAAATCAGGACTGAAGTCAACTTTCCTGAAATGAAAACAATACTTCAGTATATGGATCAAAAGGGCTTACCCTCTTCCAGACAAAATGAATGAAAATAGACCCAAACAAGACAGTAACTTAGCAAACGGAATTACAAGGGCTGCTCGTTGCCATTGGTAGTGTTGTCGTTATTATGATGAGTCTGAGCTCCAAGGCAGGACAAAAAAAACATTAAAAAGGTTTTGTGAAACAAGAAAAATAGGCTGGCCTCTGACATGTCTAGGAAAATAAAGGTTAGTCAGAAGGGAGCAAAGTCTCCAAAACTTTGAGAGAAAATAGTTCAACCCAGAATTCCATATTAAATTAATTCTAGTTTATGTATGAGGGTGACATAGGCAAGCGATCAGAAAATAAGGCTGGTACGCACTTATGTGGAGAGTTACCTGAAAATGTATACCAGTAACACACAAACGCACACACGCACACACCGTATATGTGTGAGTGTATTTCAAAATTTGGAACTCGAGGATAAATAAAAAGATTAGAACTGAGCACCAGCTGACTAAACAGAGTAAATTTTAAACAACTGTTAGAATTATGACTTTAAAACTGAATATCAAAGGTTATCTGTGAAATAGAAGGTAATGATTTGTCTAGGAATCTTAATGCACTAAAGAAAGAAAAATCACAACAGCCATTGAAAGAGGCACGAGATCTAGGTATCTGGAGCTGATCTTGCTCAATAATCTTTATGTTGCTATCATCACTAACCACTTTACTAGATCACTGTATATTAGCGCCTCAATTTTCACAATTCTGACTAACCCACGAAGAGGGCTAGCTTACACAACTACGTGCGCTGAAATATTTATTTTCAATTCTATCAACACTGATAAAATATATGAGAAAACCATTCTTTAAAAATGCATCATGGCATGCGGAGGGGGAAGGGTAAGCTGTGACGAAGTGAGAGAGTGGCAGGGACATATATACACTACCAAATGTAAAACAGTTAGCTAGTGGGAAGCAGCCGCATAGCACAGGGAATGTATAACTGATTCACTTTGTTGTAAAGGAGAAACTAACACACTATTGTAAAACAGTTATACTCCAATAAAGATGTTAAAAAAAAATGTGGGGTGTGATAGAGGAAAAAAAATGCATCATGGGTCTACAACAAAATATGGCAGTTATAAATTTGACTAAAATAGGAAAACAGAGGTGCTTGCCAAGAAGTGTGCCAGGAGATATCTGAGGGTCATCTCGTTATCCACCAGACACAGTAGTTAAAATATACTGCTTTGCCACATCAAACAGTAATTCTTCAAAATTTAGAGTTCTGAAAATTCTTAGACGAAGTATCTTAGTATAAGTTGTTTTCCAATTCAAAAACAATATTCTCTTTCAACAAATTAGTTCAATTACATTGGCATTAATCCAGAAGGAATTCCTCCTCACCTTTCAGAAAACAAAAATGAAGATGATCTTTCTTATAAATACGAAATGTTTCAAGAGTTTGGATAATTCTTCTCCATTTCTGCACATACCAACTCCTCCCTTATCTATCTTTAATGGTGTGGTTCATCTCAGAATTTCAGAAAATTTGACAGTGCTTTTTGAAAAGCATGAGTGTTCCAATTACTATTACTAGACTCTTTGGGTAATATTAGGCTTAGACATATAAAAATGCATTCTTGTCTGTCAAGAAGACTTCATTTTTCTTTTGTTAACAGATTAAATGGGTATAAATCTCTTACACTGATTACACTGTTTTTAATTTACTTATCCTAATGGCCCATTGAATTTAGATCCCATAAAAAACAAAATTAGATTAGGAAATCTGCTCTATGAAGTCAAGACTATGTAAGGTTCTGTAATGATTCTTAATGCACTCTCTTCTTCAACTGTTATTTTAGAAGAGTAGCTTAAATGCGCTGTGCATTAGAATTTTATCATTGCAAACCAACATTAGAAAAGACTTCCATTGACTGAAAAACAAAAGACATTCTTATAAGTGGAAAATCAATCACCACAACCACTAAATGTCACACTCAACATCAGCAAGAAGCACTGATAATTGTTAGTTATACACTGCACAAATGATGTACGTCCTCGGTCGAGGAAGTAGGGGCCAGGTTTTTAGGAACTGTACATATATTGATTTTACATTTATTTAATGTGGCCACTGTAAGACACTTTATTCTTCTGATAAACTATGATTGCTTATCAGAAGATTCTATAATTCAAGAGAAACGTTCATAACTGGTGTGTGAAAATGAAAACCACCAGCCCACAGAAATCATGCCCACAAAATCCAATTTTGTGGATTTATAGCAGAAAGGCATTAAACCACTGTCTTGCAGGAACTGCAGACCAGTCGCTGAAGCCTAAGTGGCACGGCAGTAATGATTAAGGTGACATGTCCCTCTGCCACAGCTGTTAATCAGCTTAATACTAGTTACATTATTGACATTCTTGTAATTATTTTTCCTAAGGCACGTTTGCGCAAAATATATTTTACTTTAATTATGAGCAATCGGGAGCAAGTCCGATACCCAAAAAGAATAATCAAGCTTCTCCTACTGCAGGTATACAGTAGGCACAGCACTGCTCCGAGCCCTTGGAATTGGTAACATCACAGCCCACAGAGCTGGAGCACTGCTTTCCACGTGACCATGTAATCCCCATACCTTGCCGTCCTCTGAACACACGCCCATGTGTTCGCCACTTTCATCCAGGCTAATCTGATTTATCTTCACAGGACTCTATTAAAAACAAAAGAACAAACAAACATGGTAAACCTTCAGAAACATATATATATCAAAAGTTAAATGCCTTGGCTTTTTGTAAAATGTAAGTGATACAAGTTGTCTATTAGTTTAGATGCAGGAGCCCAAGACATATTTTGCTTCTGCAAATGAAAATGATAAAATAAAGCTTTGTTCCCAGACATGTAGTAAGCCCAGAAACCTAAGATTTCCCCAAATTACCTATTTCACGTACTTGAAGTCCCAGCTAAAAATGGTACTTTTCTTACCTGTTATGTACCTTTTTATTTGTTCTGTTCTATTTACTCCACAGTCCTAAAATTCTTTCCCAGCCAAATTCGTTAAAAGAACAAAACAAAAACCAAAATAAAAATCACGATGTAAAGAAAAATTTTAGTTTTTTTTTTAATTGAAATATAGTTGATTTACAATGTCATGTTAGTTACTGGTATACAGTAAGATGATTCATATATATATATATATACACACACACACACACACACACACACACACACACATTCTTTTTCATATCCTTTTCCATTATGGTTTATCACAGGATATTTAGTTCCCTATGCTATACAGTAGAACTTTGTTGTTTATGTATTTTATATGCAGTAGTGTGTATCTGCTAATCCCAAACTCCTCATTTATCACTGCCCCACCACCTCTGCCCTTTGGTAACCGTAAGTTTGTTTTCTGTGTCTGTGAGTCTGTTTCTGTTACATCACATTCCACGTATAAGTGATCATATGGTATTCGTCTTGCTCTTTCTGACTTTCTTCACTTAGTATGATAATCTCTAGGTCCATCCATGCTGCTGCAAATGGCACTATTTCATTTATCACAGGAGATTTAGTTCCCTATGCTATACAGTAGAACTTTGTTGTTTATGTATTTTATATACAGTAGTGTGTATCTGCTAATCCCAAACTCCTCATTTATCACTGCCCCACCACCTCTGCCCTTTGGTAACCGTAAGTTTGTCTTCTGTGTCTGTGAGTCTGTTTGTGTTACATCACATTCCACGTATAAGTGATCATATGGTATTCGTCTTGCTCTTTCTTTCTTCACTTAGTATGATAATCTCTAGGTCCATCCATGCTGCTGCAAATGGCACTATTTCATTCTTTTTTAAAAAAATTTTTATTGGAGTATAGTTGCTTTACAATGTTGTGTTAGTTTCTACTGCACAGCAAAGTGAATCAGCTATACGTATACATATATCCCCTCTTTTTTGGATTTCCTTCCCATTTAGGTCACCACAGAGCACTGAGTAGAGTTCCCTGTGCTATACAGTAGGTTCTCATTAGTTATCTATTTTATACATAGTATCAATAGCATATATATGTCAATCCCAATCTCCCAATTCATCTCACCTCCCCCTTTCCCTCTTGGTATCCATACGTTTGTTCTCTACATCTGTGTCTCTATTTCTGCTTTGTAAATAAGGTCATCTATACCAAAGGCATTATTTCATTCTATTTTTATGGCTGAGTAATATTCCGTTGTATATATGTACCACATCTTCTTTATCCATTCCTCTGTTGATGGACATTTAGGTTGCTTCCATGTCTTGACTATTGTAAATAGTGCTGCTACGAATATTGGGGTGCATGTATCTTTTCGAATCAGAGTTTTCTCTGGATATGTGCCCAGGAGTGGGATTGTTGGATCATATGGCAACTCTCAAATCTTAGTTATTTTACTTTGGCTCACCAGCCAATCCATTTCTTCTTCTCTTATAAATTACTAAATCAACTTTTTATTTATACTCTATGCTTAGTACTTTCTGGGGGAATTCCACAGGGTCTAATTGATAGTAACTAACTTTGTCATCCTCCATTCTTTTGAGTAATCTCAAATTTAAAAATCTGTGAAGATGGAATTAGGCATTCTATTTTGGATGTAGTAGGTTAAACACACAACTGTACTTTTAATTATCCATTCCTCTGTTGATGGACATTTAGGTTGCTTCCATGTCTTGACTATTGTAAATAGTGCTGCTACGAATATTGGGGTGCATGTATCTTTTCGAATCAGAGTTTTCTCTGGATATGTGCCCAGGAGTGGGATTGTTGGATCATATGGCAACTCTCAAATCTTAGTTATTTTACTTTGGCTCACCAGCCAATCCATTTCTTCTTCTCTTATAAATTACTAAATCAACTTTTTATTTATACTCTATGCTTAGTACTTTCTGGGGGAATTCCACAGGGTCTAATTGATAGTAACTAACTTTGTCATCCTCCATTCTTTTGAGTAATCTCAAATTTAAAAATCTGTGAAGATGGAATTAGGCATTCTATTTTGGATGTAGTAGGTTAAACACACAACTGTACTTTTAATATTTTTCACAGTTTTCCAGTTCTCTATGTAGCCAACTGTTTACTCACTAAAATATGCATACAGGTGGATTTTCTAAAGAGGAATCAAAATCAGTAAATGTTGACAACATTAAAAAATGGCAACCTTTTCTTTTCTTTTGCTTCTTAAGTAATGACAGTTTACAACTATCTTCCACAAAACATGATAAAACAAACTAACCACAAAATGAGAATTAAGACTTCATCGGTTTCAACATGAGCCTGCAAATTCATTTTTTAAAATACCTAACCTTAAAATAATTTGGCTTGTGCATAAGAATAAAATGGAAATACACAAAATTGACTGTTCCATGCTCAACGGAAAATATCTTCAAGCTAGTAAGTCACGGCCAGGACAGACCAAGACTCCCTGACCTTGGAAAGGCCACCCACTGACTGATGCTGCTGAGAGAAATTCCCATGTTACAGGTGGAGACAGCTGGCTACAGAACCCTTTCTCATCCTGATCCCTAAATCACTCCTGAAACTCAGCTCATGAAAACCAAGCGATCTCCTTAAAAGTTCCTAGAATGTTAGAACAGGAAAGGACCTCACAGAGATATCTGATCCATTTATAGGAGAATAAACCAACCCCATGGATGAGATTCACAACAGAGAAAAAGCAGAGCCAGGGCTCTGACCTTAAGAGCAGTGACAAGAACTTTGTGATGGGCAGCAAGGAAGATGCAAAACAAAAACTGAACTGGGAAAGCAATGAGGCCAGTGTGTCTGGACTTCTGGCCGATGAGTCTGAATGCGCAGCTTCTACAGTCTTCTTTGGATAAATGCTTTCCTCACTGAGTACCTTCTGTTGACAACTTCCTGATTCTGATCTTTTGTTCGCCAAACAACATTTTAATGCCCATTTTACTTGCGGCAAATATAAACCCCACATAACTCTGACTGTAATTTAACTGGTCTCTAGTTATAACCTACCTCACATTATAATTCAATAGATGTGTGTAGCTTGATCACTGCCAAGGTTTCCTGTCCTAACCAATATGGTACTATCCACATGTGACTATATAGAAAGTTAAGTTAGTTAAAATCAATCACAGTTAAATATTCATGTCCTCAAGCACACAGATCACGGAATGTTTTCATCATTTCAGAAAGTTCTAGAGGGCAGCACTGTTCCAGGCCTACCAAACTGAGCCTCAGTGCTGAGTACAATGCTTCTTCACAAGGCCCTTCTGTACAACTTACATCGAGAAGTATATCTTCTCCCCATGTACCTGTCAAACTGTACGTCATTTGTTCTTGGACTCTGTGCTCATGGCCTGTGCTAAGATTCTAGGAATCACGCTGTATTATTTTCAAAGACCTGGCATACACGTTAGCTGATCCTCACAACTTCTGGCAAAAGCAGTCAGCCTAGGATGGTTATCTCCACCTCACAAGAAGGAAAATGAGGCCTCAAGAGTTTGCGTGAGCTGTCTAGAGCCCTAATACTGCTATGTGGCTAGGCTACACAGTGGTATCCTTAGTACGAATAAACCCAACTTTTTCTTACAGCATGTTTCTTCCTGAGGAGAAACTAATTTGTATCACATTAGCAATATTATGGGGGAAAATAAATCATAACTACAAGGTATAAGAATCCTTTTTCCTTTATACCTGTTAGCAATGGTTAACTTATTTTTTTTTGCCAGGGATCAATATTCACTGATTTATTTCCCCAATTACTAACAACATAAACATTTTCTTAAGCCTGTCGGCCAATTAATTTGTTCTTCTAAAAACTCTGTTCACATCTTATTTTTTCTATTAATGTTTGTTCTTTTCTTGTCCATTTCCTTCTTTTTTTTTTTTTTTTTTAAAGGGTATGAGGTCTTGGTACAATACCTTACCCTGACATTGTATACGTGGTCTCCTGTATATTTTTGCAGGATGGTTATTGCTTTATCTCTCACATCTAAGTTTTTAATACTCTCACGATTCATCTTATCTTCTTCCAAATGGATACCCATTTGGACTAGCCCCATTTTTTAAAAACCACACCCTTCTCCTTCTGAAGAGAACTATGTTTATCATATAATAAATATTTATATACACTGAGATAATCTTCTGGGTTTTCAACTCTTTGTCCATTGTTACATCCTTTCAACATTGATTTAATTACAGAAGACGTACATGGTATGTTGATATCTGGTAAGGTGAGTCCCAGTCACAATTTTTCACACTTTCCTTGGTTTTTCTCAAGTATTTATACTTTCATGAGAATTACAAGATAAAATGACCCCCATATGTTGCCACACATAATGGTCATTATTCAATCCTAACTTACTTTACCTAATACAAGCATGTAACACTGAAGACCACTCTCCCCCTCTCTCTGCTTCCAATGTATCATACTTGTCTGAGTTTTCTTTGGAATTTCTAGTTGCTCCGTCTCAGTCTCTTTGGCCGAAAACTCCTCATCTCCTGATCCCTGTACCTCATAGCTCAGTCCTGGCACCTCTTCCCTTTTACATCTACACGAGCTCTCTTGGTATTCTCTCCAGGCCATGGGATGACTCCTGAATTGAAATCCCTAAACTGGGCCTCTCCCTATTCCAGACCAATATCTAGGACTGCTTATTTTACATATGTACTTGGATGCCTAAACGGGCATATGAACTAAAGCATATCCAAAACTGAGAATCTGATCTTCCTTCCTGGAAAGGCTCTTCCTGATGTCTCGCCCATCTGTAGTAGTCAAGGACTGATACAATCCTCTCATTGCACAAGACAAAAACCTTGGAGCCATTCTTGACTCCTTTCTTCCACACTTTACATTGCTATCTGTCAGCAATTCCTATCATCTCTTCAAACAAAATTTATCTAGACTTTCACCACCCCTATGGCTGCCATCCTGGTTTAGGCTATCATCACCCTTGCCTGGATTATTGTAATAGTCTCCAAACGGGTAGACCTACTTCTGCCCTAACTCTCCTAGAAATCTAACCTCAACAAACCAGTAGAGTATATTGTTAATAGGTGGATCAGACAATGTCACTCCTTGTTTCAAACCCTCCAAAGGCCTCCCATCTCAGGATAAAACCCAAAGTGTTTATTATGACCTGACAGTCCTAAATGATATGGCTAAAGCCCTGCCTTATTCACCCTTGGCCTTGTTCTCGCTCCTCCAGCCACGGTGACCTTCTTGCTGTTTCTCCAGTCCTAGAGCCTTTGCATTTGTTTGCTGGTGCCTGGCATGCTTTTCTGCCAGTTCTTCACTGGTAGTCATCTTTTCAGGCCAATGGATCTGAAATTTCAACACTTCACCCAAACATTCATAGCTCCTTCACTGTAATACTTATTTTTTCTCCTTAGCACTTACTACTATCTTACTATGTATTTTACTTATCTTATTTACTGTCAAACTCACTCACTAGAATATTTTCATGAGATAGTTCAAAGAACACAAACTTCCAATCACACACAAAATCTTCCAGACGACAGAATAAAAAGGAAATGCTCCCCAACTCATTTTACCAGGACAGCATAACCTAACAACAACAAAACTCAACAAAGGATGTTAGACAAAAATACAAGTAAATCTCACTCATGAATAGAAATGAAAAAATCCTAAAGAAAATATTAACAAAGTCAGCATATATTTAAAAAAAAGATAATTTTACTCCAAAACTACGAGGCTGATACAAGATAGCAGAATTAATATATGATAATTTTTTGCATTAATAAAAGAGGAAAATCATAAGATCGTCTCAAGAGGAAATTCATAAGGTCATCTCAATGATGCAAAAAGTGTTTGACGAAACAACACTCATTCATGGTAAAAACTCTTACCATTTAAGGAGAAAACTTCCTCAAACTCACCTAAGGTGAAGCGTTGACAGCTCTCCCTTTGATATGTTTACAATATGTTGAGTCTTCTAATCCATAAACATGGAGCATTTCTCCATTTATTAGGCCTTCTTTAATGTCTCTAAATAAAGTTGCCTATGTCTCCCCTTAGAGGTCTCATACTTTGTTTTATTCTGGGAGTAGCGATGACAGTCAGCAGGCTTTTCTCATTCCTGATATATGTACAATATGATTCCACTTACACAACCTAACAAAGATAGGCACAACTACACCATAGTGTCCAGGGGGTGCACAGAGAGGACATAAAATGAAAAAGAAAAGCTAAGCAGTTATTCCTACGAAGGTCAGCACAGTGGCTCCCACTAAGGGAACTGCGAGTGTGGGTGCGGAAGGGAATCACACGGTCTGCTCTCGACAGAGTGGTAGTTCACAGGATTGTTTGCTTTATTACTATTTGTTCCCCTGCACATTTTAAAATGGGTTTTAAAAAGTTATATTTCAAAATAAGAACAAACATTAAAGATTTCTAAATAAAATTAAGAAGAATTTGCCCATCCATAAAAATGTCTGGGATCTACACCTTCAACGGATTATTTCTTGGTTTACGCTTATTTTTCCCACAACTGTCAAGCTACTCAAATGTCCTAATTCTATTCTGGTCATTTACATTTTCCCAGAAAATTGTGCATTCCAAGTTCTTAATGATGAAATATTTTCATTTCACTTTGTATTCTTTTAATATTTTAATAATACTAATGATATTAATACTACTACTACTAGTAAGTAGTAATACGACTACTAATAAGTAAACATTTACTATATGCTTATTATACATCAGTCTCTATTCTAAGAGTTCTATACATATTAAATAATTTACTCCTCACAGAAATTCTGTGAAGTAGGTAATATTAGTTTTCCTATTTGGAAATAGCAAAATATATACACAGCAATATCTCACATGTATATTAATATTTTATTTCCTTTTTTACTGTTATCCTTATCAGATATTTATCAGTTGTATTGGCCTTTTTATAGACGCAATACTACCATCAATCAATTTGCTGGTTTTTAAAAATAAATTTATTTATTTAAAAATTTTTGGCAGCATTGGGTCTTCGCTGCTGCTCGCGGGCTCTCTCTAGTTGCGGCGAGCGGAGGCCACCCTTCATTGCGGGGCATGGGCTTCTCACTGCAGCGGCTTCTCTTGTTGCGGAGCACAGGCTCTAGGGCACGCGGGCTTCAGCAGTTGTGGCATGCAGGCCCAGCAGCTGTGGCTCACGGGCTCTAGAGTGCAGGCCCAGTAGCTGTGGCTCGCAGGCTCCAGAGCACAGGCTCAGCAGTTGTGGTGCACGGGCTTAGGTGCTCCGCGGCATGTGGGATCTTCCCAGACCAGGGCTCGAACCCAGGTCCCCTGCATTGGCAGGCAGATTCTTAACCACTGTGCCACCAGGGAAGTACCTATTTGCTGTACAATTTCGTTGACCTTACTCTAATTTCCTGGCATTAGTATAATGCTCGTTAGTTGTAACTGCTCATTTCTTAATCATAAAAAAATCAAATATTTTGCATTTGCCTTTGGGTATACCAATGGCCACAAACCAGAGACCAGAAAATACTGTGTTATTGTAATAATTATATCTCCTTTGGGAAAAGTAACATTTTATTTTCTTTTGTTTTGTTCCATTTCTAAAGGTGGTGGTGGTATTATTTGCTTATTTATCAAATTATTAATAAACTCTAGTGTGACTACAGTTGTGGTCAGTTATGTGGTCTGTGTCTATCTGTTAAATTAATGGGTTGCTCTTTGAAACATAAGATATCATTTTGAAATAATTCATATTTTCTATTTTAGGGTTCAAAATACATTTCTTTTTTTTTTTTTTTTTTTTTTTTGCGGTACGCAGGCCTCTCACCACTGTGGCCTCTCCCGCTGCGGAGCACAGGCTCTGGATGTGTAGGCTCAGTGGCTAGGGCTCACGGGCCCAGCCGCTCCGCGGCATGTGGGATCTTCCCGGACCGGGGCATGAACCCGTGGTCCCCTGCATCGGCAGGCGGACTCTCAACCACTGCACCACCAGGGAAGCCCCAAAATACATATATTTTTAATAATGTTGTATATATTATTTAATTTCTATATGTCCTTGTTTAACTTTTTCTTCTTGATCTAGCAAAGACTGATAGAAACATGCTTCAAAAACTTCCCACTACAATTGTAGTTTTGTCCATTCCTCCTTGATTTTAAAAACCATTCTGATCCAGCTATTAGATGACCTATAATTTGGCAAATCAAAGGGTATAATTGTTATATTTTCCTTTTCACTTGTACCTATCATCAATATAATATGCATTCTGCTGGTTAATGCTCTTTTGCCTTAAACTCTATTTTTTCTTATACTGTTACTGCCAAAATGCTTAATTTTTGTTTGGCTTTTTATAATATATTTTTGCTCACATCCTTATTTTTCACTTCCATCGGCTGGTGGGATATTTGTCCTTCAAAGCTGAGGCTATTTTTCTTCTAGTAACAATACCTGGCCCATTTAGTGTTCTCTTAGTTGCTACATTCCTTTATACTTTAAAAATTACGTTTCTCCATCTATTATTCTTTTGCTATGTTACTCAAATTCTTTTTCTTGACGCATCAAAGAATTTAGATAGTTTATTCTATTTTTATCTTGTTAGTGATTATCTTTAAATTACTAAATCATACTTGAATTATGTCTCTTCCCCCCACCCGAAATAAATGCAATTTAGAAGATGAGGTATTTAGCACATGTTTATTTACCACTTCCTTCTTTCCCTATTTTAAAATGAGAGCACAAATATTTTCTACTTCTTAGGTCACTTCAAATAGAAATGGAGAGAGAAGCTAGTTAATACATCTGTAAAAGCTGCAATCTTGGGCTTCCCTGGTGGCGCAGTGGTTGAGAGTCTGCCTGCCAATGCAGGGGACATGGGTTTGTGTCCCGGTGCGGGAAGATCCCACATGCCGCGGAGCAGCTGGGCTCCTGAGCCATGGCCGCTGAGCCTGCGCGTCCGGAGCCTGTGCTCCGCAACGGGAGAGGCCACGACAGTGAGAGGCCCGCGTACCCGCAAAAAAAAAAAAAAAAAAAAAAAAAAGGTGCAATCTTAAACTATACATTCTAAGCGTGAAGCCAGAGAAAGAAATTGTTTTGCTATCAGGGTGTCCATAATTTTAAAACTGATTCACAACAGCTCATTATCATGAACACTGCAAATAACTTGGCAGCTTACTGTACATTTTAAAATATTCTTTAGTTTTTGAAGAAATTTGGGTTTTCTACTCACGTAAATCAAACCAACTAAACAGTCAACTCCCAAAAGAAACAAACTGTAGATAAACAGGAACAAGAGGCAACCTCAGTAACAATCAATACATGAAAAGTACAACAATGAGATATTTAACCTATGGAATCAGCAATCAGCAAAGATTTTTCAAACACCTTAGTTTTAGCGAAGAAGCACAAAAATAGACACTCCTCTTACATTGGGAGTGGTAATTCAAATTTGGAGAAACTTGCCGAAGGATCATTTGGCAACGTGTATCAAAATTCTTTAAAATATGCGTTGCCTATTATAACCAAGGAGAAGTACAAAGATTATTTTGCAACAAGATGCTTTCCATAGCAGGTTTCTTTTGTAAGACACTGAGAAATGAAAATTACCTACGGACTTCCTTGGTGGTCCAGTGGCTAAGACTCCACACTCGCAATGCAGGGGGCGAGGGCTGGATCCCTGGTCAGGGAACTAGATACCACATGCCGCAACTAAGAGCCCACGTGCTGCAACTAAAGATCCTGCATGCTGCAACGAAGATACCGCGTGCCACAACTAAGACCCGGTGCAAACAGATAGATAGGTAAGTAGGTAAGTAAATACATAAATAATTTAAAAATTACCTAAATTTCTAAAAGCTAGGAATCTAAATGTTCATTTTTAAAATTAAGTTAAAAAAGAATCATTATTTAGAGAAGAATATGGCCTTAGACAAAGAGAGGTCTGGCCTTTGCCCTCGGCTTCTGGAAGTCATCTAAGTCACACCTGCACATCTGATAGGAGCGTCTTATGGTGGGGCTGCTTGGGCCACAAAGACCAAGCCTGTGATTTAGGGTGGAGGCTTTGGGTCACAAGGTATCGGTCAACCCGGAAGCTGAAATCAACCACGTGGACAACCCAGCAGCCAATCATGACTCTGTAACAGAGCCCGAGTAAAATCCCTGAATACGAGGCTCAGCTTCCCTGGTTGCCCCACGTCTATGTAGGGGTGGAGGTTCCATGTCCTGAGGACAAAGAAAACTTCACTTTTGGAACCATCCCAGGCACGGCCCTTTCTGTGGCTGAATTCTTGACCTGTCTCCTTTTCCCATAATAACTCAGAATTGTGAGTATAATAGCTTTTAGTGAGTTCTATGAGGCCTTTTGATAATTATCAAACATGAGGGTGGATCTAGGGACCCACCCGAACTTGCGGCTGGTGTCAGAAGTCTTCAGCAGGCTTGGCAGTCTGGAGGACCGTGCCCTCAAAACTTATAATTTGGCTACTCTGGGTAAGTACAATCTGATGTTTATAAACACTACTCTATTTACAGGTATTTGAATGTAATATATGTGACTAGAAGCAGATTCCCCAAAATATTAGCACTGCTTATAGCTGGGTGCTGACATACTATTACTATGTAGGTTGTCCCTTTCTAGGATCTGCTAATTTTCTACAACAAATATTTATGGTTTGTAATCAAAAGATAAATATTTTTAAATGATTACACAGTAAATCCATGAATCTAAAAACAAAACGAAACCACAGTTAATCTTAATTGTTAAAGCCATCCTTTGGGGGACCTGCAGCACATTTTTATCTTGAGCAATAATTGAGTATCATCACTATGCATGTTAGTTTCTATAACAGTTCTATAACATTTAATAAAGAATAAATAACAGGGCTTCCCTGGTGGCGCAGTGGTTGAGAATCCGCCTGCCGATGCAGGGGACACGGGTTCGCGCCCCGGTCCGGGAAGATCCCACATGCCGGGGAGCGGCTGGCTCGTGAGCCATGGCCGCTGAGCCTGCGCGTCCGGAGCCTGTGCTCTGCAACGGGAGAGGCCACAACGGTGAGAGGCCCGCGTACCGCAAAAAAAAAAAAAAAAAAAAAGAATAAATAACAGGATTTCAATAGTACAGCTGTCAATGGTACATAATCATTCCTGTCAGAAACAAATGCCTTCCGTATATCTGCCATTTCTAAACACTAGAAATAAGCAACAACAACTGAACAGGAAAGGAAGGATACAGGAGGGAAACAGGAGGGCAAGATTCGGTCTTTCTTCAATGCTGACCTTTCCTGTTTTATACATACAATTTAGAGAGTATGTTGTGAAGATGGGCCACTGAAATAGATGCAGACAAGGGTAAGGAACCAGAAGAAAAAAAGATCAGAGAAAAATGGCCTCAGCTGTATTTTCCATTAGCTACAATTTTATTCCTAATGGAGACATGTTTGGAATTCTGGACAATATAAGTGAGTTTGTTCAAAAATCAATAATGTCAAGCTGACACCATAGAACATACGAAAATGTTTCCTTAATGGAACAAAAAAAGAAGCCCAGTAAGCAGGAGGGGGCCAGGACCAGCACATACCTTCTAAATCCAAGTCTACTACAGGTGGTCTCAAGGTCTTAAATTTAAAGAAAAGGCAAAATCACCCACATGTACACCTCATGTGATAATCAATTACTTAATGTACGAGGCTTGAAATAAATACACTTAGTATGGATTATGTCAGCTCTTCAATTAGGAATAAATTCACGGTCGTTTCGAAAGCTGCTTTTAATGGTGTTCTCTGTGACCACTTCTTTTCCCCTGACGCTCATCACCCCACCTTAAGCTATCGGTCCCCCAACGTGAACCTCAGAAATCAATCTGCTAATGTATAATTTGTAAGGCTCCTCTGACTAACAAATGGATAATTGATTCCTTCACAAATGCTGCATCCCCACGGACATAGGGTGGATGAATAAGAAACAGAAGATGGGATTTCACTTCCATCCTCCCAGAGATCCACTACTTAGCAATCCCAACATCCACAGGGTGGTCTACGCAGGTCCATGCTCTTTAGTCACTGTTAGCACGCAAGCTACACTTCGTTACATGTGTGAAAAGCGAACGCCTGCCCTTTCATACTTGGGAAAAGCTCATTTTGCTGCTTATTTTCCTCTCCCCTGAGGACACACCCTGAGGTAAGCCAGACCTCCGTCTGGATTTAAGAAGTCTCTGCAAAATACACCTAACTGTGGGTTTTCTACACATCTGCACAAGAAAACAAAACAAACATTTATTGTCTTGTGGACTTATTCTATGGCCAGAATGGCCTAACCTCTTTCTTTTTTTCAATTTTTACTGAAGTACAGTTGATTTACTATGTTGTGTTAATTTCTGCTGTACAGCAAAGTGATTCAGTTACACACACACATATTCTTTTCCTTTATGGTTTAGCACAGGATACTGAATAGAGTTCCCTGTGCTATACAGTAGGACCTTGTTGTTTATCCTTTCTATATATATAGTTTGCATCTGCTAATTCCAAACTCCCACTCCATCCCTCCCCTCCCCTCCCTCCCCCTTGGCAACCATAAGTCCGTTCTCTGTGCCTGTGAGTCTGTTTCTGTTTTCGTAGATAAGTTCAGTTGTGTCATATTTTAGATTCCACCTATAAGTGATTTCATATGGTGTTTGTCTTTCTCTTTCTGACTTCCTTCACTTAGCATGATAATCTCTAGGTCCATCCATGGTGCTGCAAATGCAGAAGGGCCTAACCTTTACCTATAAACTCTCAAGTCTTCTCAGTTTCTCTAAAATTTCATCTCTAGGTTCACATTAAGTCCTTCTTCCAATCCAGATGGGGAATAAATTTAGCAACAGGCAATCTTGAAGTTGGAGAACTTGTGTGGAGCCTTCTCGAAGGTCTCAGAATATGGGTTCATTAAAAGCAAAAGAGAAGGTGTAAAGCCTCCAGCCTGTTCCTCAGATCCTCTCAATGTCTCTGTCACTCCTGAACAACCTGGCAACGGGCCCAGCCCATCCTCACCGCCAACCGCTCTCCCTTAGACCACCAAGAACTTTCTGGAGCTGAAGCAACGGGAGGTCTTTCAGCTTCACCTCGCTTAGCCACTCTGTGACAACTGACCCTGCTGCCCACTGCTTCCTTCCAACTTTCTCTTCCCTCAGCATGAGGACGGCATTCTCCATTGCTGAACCTACCACAACGGGCTATAAGAACACTGTTGCGTAACACAATAAATAAACAAAAAGGTTAAGGACCCTTTTTGTTATTTATCATCCTAGGACAAAAGCGAAATACATCGATCTTACCTAACACATCAGTTCCAAAAATAAAAGGCTAAGAAAACATGAACACATTGTATGTTGTTTGGGGGATATAAATATAACATGTTTTCCTTTAAGCAAATGGGGGCGAGGGGGAACCATCAAAAAACTTTAAATCTCAAGTGCACACGCATGGCAAAGACTAGGGGAAGAGACTGAAAAAAATCCTACAGTAACAGATGAAGGATATACTCCTAGTCTAACTTCAAAGCAATAATAAATTCTGGAGAGGTAATAAATGTTAAATAGATGAAAATTAAAAAAATCTTTAACAGCAACAAAAGAGAAACAACAGTAAAACAAAATAATGCAGCATTAAAACAAAATAATGCAAAAATGAACGCTAAACTTAAAATGACAGAGATAAAAATTAAGAGGCTGGAAAATTTAGTTACCATCAGAAATTTAAAACATTGAATTAATTACCAGAAAACTAGATGAGGACCTTTATTTAAATGGTAAAGCTGTTTAATGTTTTCATACCAGGGGCAGAGAGTGAACAGGAAAGGACCTCCACACTCTCTGGTCCAGTTCACCAGCCTTATTCTTACTACCTGCACATGAGTTTCTCTGGTGACCTTGCTCTCCTGTCCATGAATAGCTGAGAGTCACCGCTGTGTTGGTAGCAACTTCTCTTCCTGTCCCCTGTTTCCATTCAGATCCAAGGGAAGATATTTAAAGTTTGAGGCATGTAGATTGTTAAATAAGTACGCTTAGAACTGAATTATGATAACCACCCGAGAAGAGCGGAGAACTTGTCTACGAAATTGAAGAGAAACAGTGTTTTCTCAATTACAATATTGTTTAAATTTGATCAGTCATCCACCCATAAAAAAAAGCTTGGTTCACCGCCTCATCTGTGCCTCTTTTTCCACTTCTCACAGGCACATATGTGGTAAATACTACAGGCCATGTCACCACTTATGCCAGTTGATGATCCAAGGAAGGCTCTCACAAGGAACCAATCGCCCAAGGTATATAAAGGAAACAACTGTCTATTCCCTTCAGTTCCTTAAGTCGATTCACTCGCTAACACAGAGCAGTGGTCTTTTGCCCAAAAGCTGCCACCAAAACTGCTCAGGGAAAGGTCACCAACAGAGACCTACCTTAAAAGCCAGCGGATGTCTTTCAGCCCCCATGACTTTCTGGCATCTGCAACTCTCCTCCACTGGCTTCCGTATTACCCACTTCTCCTCGTTTCTTTTTTGCCTTTCTAGTCACAACCTTCAGTCAGGTTTCCAGGCTATAGTTCTTCAGCCTGCCTCGTTTAGTATCTGTATTCGCTTCACTCCAGCTCAGGCCTCCCTTCAGAGCTGTATACTCAAATTCAACAACTACCCTACAGCTCCTTGTCAACCAGCCATCTCCAGAATCGGTGCCTTCTTCTGTATTTCAATGTCACCAAATGATCCTCAGCCCATCTAGACATCCAAGCCAGAGCACTGAGTCATGCCAGAGCAGTCCTTCTCCCTCACACTCCACAGGAGCAACCAAAAATGACTAAGTCCTCTCCTTCTACCTCTTTTTACCAGAGCACATCTATTTCACAACGATAACCCACTTTGTTGCCTACCTTTGGCACTCCACTTGAGCTCCTAGAGAGCAGAAATCTACTTTAAACCCAGCAGCTGGTACAGAAGAACTTGATGATGCTGCCAAAAGAATGAGAATCCCAGTCTTTCACAGTCTGAGGCTCTGAACCAGAAAACAGGTTAAACAAACAAATAAAACAAATGTTCTGTAAGAAGACAACTAATTAAGAGCAGAACAGATAAAACCCGAAACAGAATTGTGCACAAGGTTATTTTCTTAAAAATAAGAAAAGTTTTAAAGAATGGAAAAGCCTAGGGGACTTCCCTGGTGGCACAGTGGTTAAGAGTCCGCCTGCCAAAGCAGGGGACACGGGTTTGAGCCCTGGTCCGGGAGGATCCCACATGCCACGGAGTAACTAAGCCCGTGTGCCACAACTACTGAGCCTGCGCTCCAGAGCCCGCAAGCCACAACTACTGAGCCCAGGCGCCACAACTACTGAAGCCTGTGCACCTAGAGCCCACAATCCACAATAAGAGAAGCCACCACAATGAGAAGCCCCCGCACCACATCGAAGAGTAGCCCCAGCCCACCGCAACTAGAGGAAGCCCGCGCGCAGCAGCAAAGACCCAATGCAGCCAAATAAATAAATAAATAAATAAGAATGGTAAAGCCTCAAAACAAGTTAAATGGAAAGAGTTAAGTTCTAACAGGCCCCTGCTCTTTTGGGACCCAAGGTTGTCAACACTCAACATCAGGCTTTAAAAGCTGAAGAGGAGCTGATGGTTTACATATAGCGATCATTTCCTGTGGTACCAACTGTATTTCATAGCTCAAATGAATATACAAGAACTGTCTTCTTATGAAGATTTATAAACTGTCTTCTTTATCTTATGACCTCTCTAAGATTTAATAACTACATTAATTTGAGGTTCCTGAAGTGATAATTCAGCTTTTATAGAAGCTGCTGTTTCTGCAGATGGGGGGGAAAATACTTTCTTTCTTTCTTTTTTTTTTTTTTTTTTTTTCGGACCGGGGCACGAACCTGTGTCCCCTGCATCGGCAGGCGGACTCTCAACCACTGCGCCACCAGGGAAGCCCTACTTTCTTTATCAGTAGCAATTCATTCCAACTTTAGAAATGATTAGCAAATTTTAAAAGCTGAAACGTCATTTATTTTTCACTCTGAATAAACAAAAGGGGTAGTGGTGAAATGTGGCATAGCTGCATATAAGTTACATTTAAAATTTTGCATGACAATGTGGCTGGAATATCCCTTATTCCACAAACAACTACTGACCATCTTTTATAAATGTATACCTTTGACAGTACATCCCTTTTCACAGAAATAGAAAGAACATTCCTAAAATTCAAATGGAATCACAAAAGACCCTGAATAGCCCAAGCAATCTTGAGAAAGAAAGAGCTGGAGGCATCACACTTTCTGACTTCACACTATATTACAAACCTATAGTAATCAGAACAGTATGGTTACTGGCATAAAAACAGACACATAGACCAATGAAATAGAATCAATAAACCCACACATATAAGGTCACATAATATTTGATAAGGAAACCAAAAAAATTCAATGGGGAAAGGAGAGTCTCCTCAATAAATGGTGGAAAAACTGGATATTCACATGTAAAAGAATGAAACGGGGCCCTTATCTTACACCACTCACGAAAAGTAACTCAAAATGGATTATGAACTGAAAGATCTAAAACTGTAAAACTCTTGTAAGAAAACAAAGGGGAAAGCTCCTTAACATTGGTCTTGAGAATGACTTTTTGGATAAGACATCAAAAGCACAGGTGACAAAACCAAAGATCAACACATGGGACTAAGTCAAACTAAAAAGTTTCTACACAGCAAAAGAGACAATCAGCAAAATGAAAAGACAGCCTAAAGAACGGAAGAAAATATCTGCAAACCATATATCTGATAAGGGGTTAATATCCAAATATATAAGGAACTCATACAACTCAGTAACAAAAAACAAACAAGCAATTTGATTAAAAAATGGGCAGAGGACTTGAACTGACATTGCTCCAAAGAAGACATACAAAAGACCAACAGTACATGAAAAGGTGCTCAACGTCACTAGTCATCAGGGAAATGCACATCAAAACCACAATGAGGTATCACTTCATACCTGTTAAAATGACTACTATCAAAAAGACCACAGACAACAAATGCTGGGGAGGGTGTGGAGGAAAGGGAACTCTGGTGCACTGTGGGTGGGAATGGAAATTGGTGCAGCCACTGGGGAAAACAGTATGGAGATTCCTCAAAAAATTAAAAATAGAGCTACCATACAATCCAACAACCTTATTTCTGGATATACATCAAAAGGAAATGAAATCAGGATCTCAAAGAGATATTTGCACTTCCATATTCATTTCAGCATTATTCACAACAGCCAAGACATGGAAACAACCTAGGTGTTCACTGACAACTGAATGAAAAAAGAAAATGTGAAGTATTTATATATATTATTTAGCCATAAAAAAAGAAAAATTCTGCCATTTCCAACAACACGGATGGACCTTCTGGGCATTATGCTAAGTGAAATAAGTCAGAAAGACAAAGATAAATACTGTACGATCTCACTCATATGTGAAATCTAAAAACAATGAACTCATAGAAAGAGTAAAATGATGGTAGCAGGGTCCAATAGGTAGGAAAATGGGGAGATGTTGGTCAAAGGGTATACACATTTAGTTACAAGATGAGTTAGCTCCAGGGGTCTAATGTACAGCCTGGTGACTGAGTTAACAATACTGCATTGTGTATTTGAAAGCTGCTATGAGAAGAGAGCTTTAAGGTTCTCATCATAACAGCAACAACGTAATTATGTGTAATTATGTGACATAAAGGATGTGTTAACTAATCTTATTGTCGTAAACATTTAACATATATGTGTATCAAATCATTCCATGGTACACTTTAAACTTACATAATATGTCAATTATATCTCAGTGAAGCGGGAAAAAATAAAATTGGATCATATGATGTCACTTATATGTGGGATCTAAAAAAAAAAAAGATACAAATGAACTTATTTACAAAACAGAAATAGACCCACAGACATAGAAAACAAACTTATGGCTACCAAAGGGGAAAAAGGGGGATGTAGATTAGGAGTTTCGGATTAACAAATACACACTACTATATATAAAATAGTTACAGCAAGGACCTGCTGTATAGCACAGGGAACTATACTCAATATTTTGTAATAACCTACATGGGAAAAGAATCTGAAAAATAATAGATAGATATAACTGAATCACTGTGCTGTACATCTGAAACTAACACAACATTGTAAATCAACTATACTTCAATTTTTAAAAAGTACAACCTATTTACATAAGCTGATTTCAAAGTGTAAAGTATTTACTTGAATAACTTACATGTTAGTTAAGTATTGAGCATACCAATATTGTTATTTTAATAAAGTCAAACAATTACATATCTGTTATTCCAGGTGAGGTCTGCTGTACTCCTATTACAGGAACTCAAAAATACTCCCCAAATATCATCAATTTATTGAACTACAGATGACTCCCTCACAGTGATTTCAAACTCGCTGTAGTGCTGCAAGTAGCTTCACAGTTCATCGCAGCTTTTCTGTGATGGTACAAACTTTATGTGAATAGTAGGAAGTGATTACTTTAAGGTACAGAATCCACTGTCTATGCTTATCACCAGATAGCCTTCATATTCTATAACTTCCACAAGAAGAATACTGTTTGATAGGAAAAAATATATATTTATTAAATGTCTCTAATTCTCCACTTAAATTTAACTTCGATTCTAATGACCAGAGAATCAAATTATCCTATTAGAAAACGAATTCCTTGATTTAAACTCTAACCAATAACCTGAAAATCATCCAAAAGAAATAAAAATCATCTGGAAATGAGAAGAATGAAGAGAAGTTTTGAGGAAGCATCACCTTGCTTGGCAAGAAAAGAATTTTTGTCCACTTACTGTTACCACTGTTTTAAGTAAACACTTGAGCTTAAATTTTCTGCATTTCTAAGACTGCTTATAAATCAGTCCCTGCTATTCACTAAAACATTCCTAAAAAAAATTTTTTTTTGTACTTTGAAAACTATTCTCCCATCAAGTGTTCTTAACCACCACTCCCGTAAGAGCACACTGGATGTAACTTAGATGCTGGCAATTTACGAGGACCATGTGCAACCTCCTCTGACCGCACAGACTCCACTGCTGTCCCTGCCTGGTGGCGACAGATGTGTGCAGCTGACTTCTAAAAGGCTCAGGCATCACCCGCTGGACACACAACCTCAGCACGGCGGGGTCATGGACAGCCTTGCCACCTACAGAAGACGTATTAGATAGATGTTCGTTTTCTAAATCCTGACAACCTTTAAAAGCACAGGGAGGATTTGGAAGGGACTGCCTCCTAAGAACTAGGCACACTGCTGATTCTCAGAGCTGTTTTCCTTTTGTTAAACTTCGTCTTCTGCCTGTGCCAGCCACATCCCCTGCCACAAGGGTAGGAGGCTGGCTTGCACACGACATGTACTTAAGTCAGAGTCATGATCTCGGCACCAATTAAAACATTACTTTGATGAAAGGCAAAAACAGCCTTTTAGTCCCCATTCCCTCTTTAATTCAAATGCAAACGTCTGTCCTGGACACCAGGTGCATGTCGTGAACATGTTAAATGGGGTCCTTGCCCTTAGGAAGCTTGCAAATCACTGGAACACTGTTCATATTTAAGACAGTGAGGACCTCCCTGGTGGTGCAGTGGTTAAGAATCCGCCTGCCAATGCAGGGGACACGGGTTCGAGCCCTGGTCCGGGAAGATCCCACATGCCGCGGAGCAACTAAGCCCGTGCGCCACAACTACCGAGCCTGCACCCTAGAGCCCGCGAGCCACAACTACTGAGCCCACGTGCCACAACTACTAAAGCCCGTGTGCCTAGAGCCCGTGCTCCACAACAAGAGAAGCCACCACAATGAGAAGCCCGCGCACCACAACAAAGAGTACCCCCGCTCGCCCCAACTAGAGAAAGCCCGTGCACAGCAATGAAGACCCAACGCAGTCAAAAATAAATAAATAAAAATTTTTAAAAAGACAGACCTTCCAGGGATGCGACAAAGCCATAGTGGTCCTCTGCAGTGAGATGGATGAGTAGCCAGTCAGAGTCAGAGTTCATTCCCCGCAGAGCTTGCCATGCTCACATGCTTAACAGTTCAGAGTGGACACCTTGGAGAAGTCTCCCTGTGATGCCTTGGCTGGTTACCTACAATGCTACATTTGGCAGGTGAGGGAGAAAAACTTTAGCAGAACCTTCTAGGTAAATCACTCTGAGTGACAGGAGTCAGCAGAGAGTCTCGTCCTGGTATTGGTACCAGACACTGTGCTAGGTTGTGACGCCATTGTAAAAACAATCTGTTTTACTGGAAAACCATATTAAAGGGATTAACATTTGCTCCATATATAAATGACCTGAAAAGAAATACAAATGACAGCTTTCAAATGGTGAAATATAGTGTGTGAAGTGTGATAAAAATGATTTGTTCTCGACCTGAGTCAATAGTTTCCTTGTTTATACATGTACCCAACAAAGATACAGAGGGAGGAGTGATAGAAAAAGGAAAGCAAAGGGAGTTCCCTGGTGGCCTAGTGGTTAGGAGTCTGGGATTTCACCGCCATGGCCCAGGTTCAATCCCTGGTTGGGGAACTGAGATCCCACAAGCCACGCAGCATCGCGAAAAAAAAAGAAAAAAAAAAGGAGAGCTGAGTTACCAGAGAAATGCAAAGTCATATTATTACAAGGGAAAAATGCAGAAGGACAATTCACTAATAAATGCATTTCACAAAAGACTAACTGATATCATCAAAACGCCTACATAATACAGAGAGGATTAAACAAAAATAAACAAGGCCTGCGTTCAAGGTGTTTGTGTACACAGTCTGACTGCAGCACTTTGTGTATAGAAGTGTACAATTTTACACTTTTTTTACTCTATTTTACAATTTAATATGTTATATTACAGATCGTTGTTTATGTGACTAGTTCCACAACTGATCCAACCTGAGAACAGGGGCTGTGTTTTATTATTCTTTATACCCTTTGCACATCCTTACAGAATGTTGGCTCAAGGAATAAGAAGCAATCGCTGTGACATGTACACACTGATAGATTTAAAACAGATGACCAACAAGGGCCTACTATATAGCACAGGGAACTCTGCTCAGTATCCTGGGAAAAGAATTTGAAAAAGAAGAGCTACATGTATAGGTATAACTGAATCACTTTGCTGTACATCCGAAAGTAACATAACGTTGTTTATCAACTATGCTCCAATATAAAATAAAAATTTTTTTAAAAAGCAGCAATCACTGAATGAACACGAAGGATGTACTCTTCTGTGGGGTCATCAGGAAGGTATCACAGAGAGAGAGGGACACAGCATTTCCACAGACAAAAGACAGGAGAGCACATTCCAGCAAGAGCCAAAGGACAAAGCAGGATACAGTGCAGGCCACGATGTGGGAGGAGACTGTAGCCCAGACAGCAGAAGCCCTGAGGGCCGCAGGGAGAGCTCTGTTTTATTCCGTTGGCATCAAGGAGGCACAAGGAGTATTTTCAGGAAGGGGAGTGACAAAATTCCAGCATTCCTCTGGGAAGATGACTTGGGCCGCTGTGTAAAGGAGAGATTAGGGGAGACATGAGGTGTCTACGGCAGATCAGTGGCGTTTCACTGCAATAACCCAAGTGAGACTCAATAAAGACTTGAGCAAGCGTGGTGGGGATATAAGGAACCAGCAAAAGAATAAGCTGCGAGCAGCATCTAGGGGATAAACGGGTAATAATGAAGGCAGATGATGGAGGATAAATGTCACAGAGAAGTAAACAGCGAGGAGGAGAAGAGATGGGGCCTTCTGAAGAGATGCTATCCATCAGGGGCCTGGAAAGGCCAAGGCTTTGCAGGTAGGCGAAGATTGGCTTTTTGTCGGTAAGAGTATTCAGATTCAAAAAGAGGCTTAACCTGGTCTGGCCCACTAGACCCCAATGATAAAGAAACAAGGACTTATGAGGGATACATGGTCTAATGAAAAGGCAGGACCTTGCTGGAAGCAGTTTAGTGTTGTCAGGACAGGGAGCCGTGACTCAGCAGAGAAGGCACAGGGCCAGCCCTTCTGTCCCTACAGGAAGTCACAACACAGAGGTTTTCACACGTCATACAGCCCAACTTGCTAAATTATTTCAAATAATAATTGAGCTTAGAAATAAACACTGATGTTTTCACACCCAAATAGGTTTGACTGAAAGGTGGTGAATAAGGTGTTCTCTGTAGCTGGCCATCTCCCCAAGATTCGCAGCCTACAATTCAACACTACAATTCCAGAAAACAAAACTCGTTTTTTCCCCAGAGCACACTGCCCCAGAGCCTATAATACATTTTTACTATAAGAGTTAAGGCAACAGAAATGGGGTTGTCATCCCTGAGACCATATAACTAGAAAAGGAATAATAAGCATATTACTGTTCTTTAAAATTAAGTTTTAGAGGGCCACCCCTTAGACTGTCCAAGTCCTAAGGATCTGCTATGCCACTGCTGGTCCACCTTTGAGGACAAACTTCATTAACAAAAGCAGCTCAAGAAAGCTGAACACAGTGCAAACCCATGATGGCTACAAAGTTCTCTGAACATCTCATCAGATATCCCTACTTAATTCCTCAATATCAAGTTAACGATACCATCAATAAAAAAGGAAAAGTCTGTTAGGAGTACAAATGTTCTTACTTCTCACTTTCATTTATGACTTAATAATAGCAGCGGGGATGTCAATGAATTCTCTTTATCTAAAACCAACCTCTGAGAAAGTAAAGGCTTTGTGTTTCCACAGAATGGGGCAAAAAAAAATCACTTATCTCAAAAGGGCAGTACAAATAGTTTAAATGACTGAGACTAAGTTATTAACCAAATAGAAAATGCCTAAGTTCCTTTTCAGACCTAAGATGAAGAAAGACCACTTAAAACTTCACAAATTCAGCTCTACTTTGACCACAGAAATTACTGTTATAATGCTCTCTGGTGTAAAATCACTGCTTTATCAATTCACCATCAAGTCACCTCCCAAGTAGATTGCCATCTCTCAACGGTTCTCAAAAGAAGCATCTTGCAAACCAAGTTGCAGTGTCTCTACACTGAAAAGAAACCCCTGAAGTCAACTCACTGCAGCAGCACTGGGATCCATTTGCAGAACCTAGTTACATAAGAAAACATGTTCTTCAAACGTCAAAGAAGTAAGCCTATTTGAGCCCTATGATAAAAGATGCCCGCTCCCCAAATAAACAAAGGATCTGATGGAGCAGGTAGCACATCAGCGGGAAGAAGAGGCGTGTCACAGAAGGTTCTCTCTTCTTCCCTTCTTTCTCCTTTTTCCTTCCTCCCTCCCTCCCTTGTATGCCTGCCTGTGTGCTATACACAGCGAACAGTGTGAAAGCCAACCACATAAATGAATTCAACAATAACAGCTCTCCTCCGGGAAGCGTCGTAAATGTCTGCCATCAGACTCTGGACTTGATCCCATTCCTCACAGTGGTTTATCAGTGGCTGAGCCTTGCACTAAATACTTGACAAAAAATTATTTCACAAATAATTCTTAAAATAGTCACATAAATCAGGGGTGTGACTATGCTCTACATTTTATAAAGAAAGTGAAAGAGAGGTTAAAGAACCCACCAAGCTAATGAAGGTGGGGCAAGGGCTGTAAGCTAGGAGTCTTGACCCTGAACTTGACTGGCAGCCACAGCACCACAGTGTCCAACCCCCGCCCGAGGACCACATCCTGCCCTCTCCAGAACCTGGCCACCACCCTCCTGCTGGCCATCAGCCTTCATCTCCAATCACCCCATTAGCACTGCTCTTTCCACATCCATTCCTGGAGTAGCTGGACTGCCAGTAATGCAACCAAGTCAAGGTCTGAAGCAGGGCCAAGAAAAGAACATGGGACATCAGTAGGCTCAGGGGGTTATAAATTTTGCGTCCTTTCTTTTCTGGGCAAAGCAGGAACTTCAGACTCCATCTTGAAATCAAGGAATAAATCTTTCTCCTCGTGGTACAGTAAGGATGATTTTTCTTAAGGAAGAATGAAGACTTAGGGACTTCCCTGGTGGTGCAGTGGTTAAGAATCCGCCTGCCAATGCAGGGGACACAGGTTTGAGCCCTGGGCCGGGAAGATCCCACATGCCGCGGAGCAACTAAGCCCGTGTGCCGCAACTACTGAGCCTGCGCTCTAGAGCTCGCGAGCCACAACTACTGAGCCCACATGCCACAACTACTGAAACCCATGAGCCTTCAGCCTGTGGTCCGCAACAAGAGAAGCCACTGCAATGAGAAGGCTGCACACCGTAACGAAGAGTAGCCCCCACTCGCCACAACTAGAGAAAGCCTGCAAGCAGCAATGAAGACCCAACGCAGCCTAAATAAATAAATAAATAAAACATCATTAAAAAAAAAATGCAGACTTAAATGTAAAAAGCAAAACTTTAAAACCATGGGAAGAAAGTACGAAAGGATATCTTTACAACTTTGGGGGGACCAAAAAAATTTTCCCTCAGAAGACAAAAAATACTATAATGAGAAGACTGATATATATTTATTGCATTTAGATTAAAATGCAATACAGATGTTAAAAAAAAACCTCTGAACAACTGAAAATATCACAAATGAGGAATTAAAAGATAAACCATAGACTAGAAGACTTCTGTTACTCTTCCAACAAGGAGATGTGTCTGGACTCTACAAGCCCTCAAGGAAGAGAGCACCCAACTCCCTGGCCCTGGTACTGATCAGACTTTTAAACGTTTGCCCAACTGATGGGTGTGAAATCGTATCTCACTGTTGGTTTATTTCACATTTCCCTGATTACTCTGTCACTACTAGAGAAAGTGAGCGTCTTTTTATGTGGTTATTGGAGATGTTTGGTGTTCTCCATCTGAGAACTTCCTGTTCATACTGTTTGCCCAATTTCTTCCTGGGTTGTCTGTGTTTTCCTTATTGGTCTGTATGAGTTCATTCTATAAGTAATATTTTAACAAAAATATATTCACTGTTAAAACTTGCTACACTTTATGATTACAAGCTTTTATAGAACTTAAAGAATCAAAACAGGTGACCAAACAAAAACAATACAGTTCAGATTTCAAGTATTAATTTAAAATGGATGTTGTCCTAAAAGTAAAGCAGCATTTTATTTAATAGTAGAAAGATTTATTTTCAAGTATTAAATTTGACTTGCTGGTGACTTCTGATTTTGAGCCATCGCATGAGTCGCCCAGATCAATGTTGTTATTTTTGCTTGTCAACAATGAACTTTTAAATGACAAATCCATTTAGACCTTTACATACATACTGACAAAGTAGAGGAACCAACAATTCTCCAAAGAGTACACAGCCTCATTAGTAACCAAAAAAATACACACTAGATCAATAAATTCACATTTTTTAGAAATCTAAGTGGCAAAGATTTTTTGAATGATGACAGCCTATGCAGGTGATGAGATATACTGACATATTCTCATCCAGTGCTGGTGGGAATATAATTTAGTATAACCTAACCACAGTGGAATACAGGAATATGCAGCGAACCTTAAAAATGTTCATAGTGTCTGCCTTAGTGATTCAATTTAGCATCGTTCATTAGGTGTACAGGGCACTGAAAAGTTGGCTCCTGGACGGCTCCAGGCAATTACAGACCTGCTTTTTCCATGAAGAAACGTACTCTATATGATTAGAATGGGGTTCAGCCCCCTCCCCTAATTCTCACTTCCAACTCAGGCCTCGCCAGAGTGTCCTATCAAACAACCTACAGCAACTGCTTCAGGTAGAAGAACGTACCCCAACCAGGCCCATCAAAGCCCTTCCTGGCAGGTTTTTGCCAGAGTCACTGAAGGAGTCCTACCTTGTTTAAGAGGACTATAGTTCTAAGGCATTAGTCTTGGACTGCGGGCTGACCATGATATCCACGAGACCAAAAAAGTCTATCCCAGAAATGGGTACTCTAAGATGCTGTCCAGACCCGGAAAACCCACTTCAGCCCCACATAACTTACAAGAGCCAGTAAATCCCCCTGTCAGTTAAGCCCGGCTGAGATGAATTTCTGTCACTGGGCAACCGAAGTCCCCTAATACATTAACTTTTATACACTGAACTAAAGTGGAATCAAATGTTTAGACTACCTCACAGGGCATTTTGTTCTCTCCCTCTGAGATGAAACTCTTCTAGAAAATCTAACAAAATTCTGGTAGACTTTCTGCTAACAAGGCAGACGTACCCGAACGAGATATTCGGGCACAGAAGCTGCTCATTCCATTATTTCAAACAAGCCCATTCTTTCCTGCCTAAAACAGAGTACCCATGCCACAGGGAAACCTAAAACAAATCCCCACCTGTTCAGTTATTCCACTCTCAGTCACTGTATCATTTCTACAAAAGGTGGAGCTCCCCCCAAAAGGGAGATACAATACAAAACATGTATTACTTACGCAAATACAGCACCAAAACAGGAAAAAGATATTGATGATACTGGGAAAATTCTTCCATTTCTCATGTAGGCTGAACTTTTGGTATTTTTTCCAGCCATATTTCATTGGTGAGAAACAAGGAAAACATTGTGTAAGTAACGATGCACCACTCGAGGGTGCCACTGGAGCTCCAAAGACGACATACAGATGGCCAACAGGCACATGAAAAGATGCCCAGCATCACTAAATAGTAGAGAAATGCAAATCAAAACAACAGTGAGGTATCACTTCATACCTATCAAAATGGCCATCATCAAAGAGTCTAAAAATAGCAAATGTTGACAAGGATGTGGAGAAAAGGGAACACTCGTAAGCTGCTGGTGGGAATGTAATTTGGTGCAGCCACTATGGAAAACAGTATGGAGGTTTCTTAAAAAACTAAAAACGGAGCTACCATATGACCCAGAAATTCCACTCCTGAGTATATATCCGGAAAAAACGAAAACACTAATTCGAAAAGATACATGCACCTCAATGCTCATAGCAGCACTACTTACAACAGACAAGACATGGAAACAACCCAAGTGCCCATCAACAGAAGACTGGATTAAGATGTGGTTGGTGTACACACACACACACACCACACACAATGGAATACTACTCAGCCATAAAAAAGAATGAAATACTGCCATTTGCAGCAACATGGATGGACCTAGAGAATAACATTATGCTTAGTGAAATAAGTCTTACAAAGACAAATGCTATATGATATCACTTATATGTGGAATCTAAAAAATAATACAAATGAATGTATATGCAAAACAGAAACAGACTCAGATATAGAAAACAAACTTATGGTTACCAAAGAGCAAGCAGGGAAGGGACAAATTCAGGATATGGGATTAACAGATACAAACTACTATATAAAATAGATAAGCAACAAGAATATGCCATATAGCACAAGGAATTACACTCATTATCTTGTAATAACCTATAATGGAAGATAATCTGTGAAAATACTGAGTCACAGTATTCAGGTGCTGTACACCTGAAACTAACAATATTGTAAATCAACTATACTTTAAAAAAAAGAAACAAGGAGAATGTTAAATGAAAAAACTATAAATGAAGAATTTTTTTTTCTTTTGACTCACAACTTAAAGAAAGACCAAAGAAGCCAGCAAACAAAAAAAAAAACGAAAACAAACAAAGGGCTTCCCTGGTGGCGCAGTGGTTGAGAGTCCGCCTGCCGATGCAGGGGACACGGGTTCGTGCCCCTGTCCGGGAAGATCCCACATGCCACGGAGCGGCTGGGCCCGTGAGCCGTGGCCGCTGAGCCTGCGCGTCCGGAGCGTGTGCTCCGCAACGGGAGAGGCCACGGCAGTGAGAGGCCCGCGTACCGCAAAAACAAACAAACAAAGAAGCCAGCAATTAGATAATCTAGATCCCACTCTGTACTGTGTCCTTTATAATATCAAGCACCTTAAAGAATATCCAACAGTTCGGGGTTACATAGACGCAAATAACACTTTGATTACGTAAATATCACCACTGGGAACATGTTATTCTATTTTTTCTGTAGTTTGTCACTTTTGTTTTTTAAAAACAGCATTATTGAGATATAACTGATGTACAACAAACCGCACGTATTTAAATCTGGCAAAGTTGTGACATATGTATGCATTCATGAAACCTTCGCCACAGTCGATATAATGAATGTTTCCATCAGCCCTGAAAGTTCCTTCACCCCACTTTACAATCCCACCACACCACCCCTCTGCCCATGTCCAGGCAACCACTGATCTGCTTTCTGCCACTACAGATTGATTTGCATTTTCTAGAATTTTTTTTTTTTTTTTATGGTACGCGGGCCTCTCACTGCTGTGGCCTCTCCCGTTGCGGAGCACAGGCTCCGGACGCGCAGGCTCAGCGGCCATGGCTCACGGGCCCAGCCGCTCCGCGGCATGTGGGATCTTCCCGGACTGGGGCACGAGCCCGTGTCCCTTGCATCGGCAGGCAGACTCTCAACCACTGCGCCACCAGGGAAGCCCCATTTTCTAGAATTTTATATAAATGCAACCATATAATATGTAGCCATTTGAGTCTGGCTTCTTTCACTTAACATGATAGATTTGAGATCCATCCATGTTGCAGTGTGTATCAAAAGTTCATTCCTTTCTACTGATGATTAGAATGCCATCATATGGATATATCACATTTTGTTTATCCATTCACCCGTAGATGAGACATACAGACTGCTCCCACTTTGGGGCTATCATAAATAAAAATTAAGTGAACATTCACATACAAGTCTTTGGATGAGCATATGCTTTCATTTCCTAAGGGTGAATGACTGGATCAGATAGTAGGTGCATGCTTAATGTTTTATAAAACTGCTCAACTGTTTTCCAAAGAGGTTACACCATTTTGCACTTCCACCAGTAGCATGAGTTCCAGTTTCTCTATACCCTCATCAACACCTGATATGGTCAGTCTTTCAGTGTAATTTTAGCCACTCTAAGAGGTGTTTAATGGTATGTGTTATTCCATTTTACTTAGCTTTTGTTGGGTTAATTGATAGAAAGGGGGAAAATTCATATTAAAACTAAGTGCAAACAGCTAATAGCTGCCCGTGAAAGTAATGGATTTCTTCTTACTAGAGATATAAACTAAGGACTGAACAACCAAGTAATAAGAATACTATAGAAGAATTTCATGTCTTGGATGGACAGATAAACAAAATATCCTTTAAGTTCCCATTTATCATAATACATCATGATTCTATCAAATGCAAAAAACTTGGTGATTATAGACAAGAAATAATTTCTAGAAAAGACTCATAAAATGAAACAATTCATGGGATTAACATATACACACTACTATGTATAAAACAGATAACCGGGCTTCCCTGGTGGCGCAGTGGTTACGAATCCGCCTGCCAATGCAGGGGACAGGGGTTCGAGCCCTGGTCCGGGAAGATCCACATGCCACAGAGGAACTAAGCCCGTGCGCCACAACTACTGAGCCTGCACTCTAGAGCCCGCGTGCCACAACTACTGACGCCCGCGTGCCACGAGCCTGTGCTCCGCAACAGGAGAAGCCAGCGCAATGAGAAGCCCGCGCACCACAACGAAGAGTAGCCCCTGCTTGCCGCAACTAGAGAAAGCCCGTGCACAGCAACTAAGACCCAACGCAGCCAAAAAAAAAAAACAACAACCAGATAACCAATATGGTCCTAGTGTATAGCACAGGGAACTATATTCAATGTCCTGTGATAAACCATAATGGAAAAGAATATGAAAAATAATGTATATATATATGTATAACTGAATCACTTTCCTGTACACTTGAAACTAACACAACATTGTAAATCAACTATACTCCAATTAAAAAACAAAACAAAACAATTCAGATAGAAAAACAGAGCTTGTTTAAGGAAGAAGTAATTCACTCTTATTTTGAAACATGCTCTGTAAGGGTTTCCCGAGACTTTTTAATCTTTGGAAGTCTATCACTAACAAAACAAAACTCAAGGTGTAAATTATTTGTTATTAAACTGTATACACAGACACTTACACCCATATACAAAGCCCCTGCCTTCTGGTCCATGACACCTGATTTCCCATCACTGTTCTCGTTTCCCTTGCTTCCCTAAACAGTCCAAACTCCAAAGTCAGTCCCCACGAAGACACTCAGGAAAACACTACTTTTCTTTTTCTTTCAGTCCTTCCGCCAAACCTGCTGCCTAAGTCTCTCTCATTGCACCTCCCCATCCATTCCTTCCTCTCCACTCCCTTATTCTTGAGCTACTGGAGGAAAAACAAAATGTATGTGTAGATGTAAAGTCTGTGATCAAAGTTCCCTGCGCTTTGTGGTTCCCTATTTCACAGGAAGCATCCATCACCTGGCCCAAACCCACTCCAACAATCGAAAAATGCTCATTCATCCTTCAAGATTCACCTCAAATTTCACTTTCTCCCGCTTGCAAACTTCATCACTCCTCCTCTGAGTCTCCACACCGTTCACGATCCTTTTACTGTTCTGACTTTGCCATAAGCACTTGATCCCCAAAGAAAGAAGCCCCAGCGTGAGGCTCTCCTTTACCACAGAATAGAGTCCACGGGCTTTCTGACAATTAGGCTCCAGGCTACTACCCAGCTCAGAGTCAAGTTCCAAAAAGTTACAATTACTTCAACCCTGACTATGAAATGGGTGGAGCACCAGGGTAATCTGGTGAAGAAATATTTAAAATTTTAGCTATTTAAGAGATATTTGCCCAAATGCAGCTACCACTTAAAGATCAGATATGACAACATTCTGTAAGCACGACACTTTATTTTCAATGAGAGAAGCATCCTTAAAGCGGAACCTGTTTCCTCACTCACCTCTGCACCCAGATGCTTAATCCACACACTGGAGACTATTTATGAAAAAAAAATGCAGAAAATGGAAAACAGGACTTTCCTTGGCATCATTTCTCAGAAGTTTGATTTCCATTTAAGTAATTCTCACCTCATTGGACATACTTCTTATCACTCAAGATACTGAGTCCAAATACAGAAAACAGATTCTTTAAACACATAAGAAGCTGAAACCTGTCAGTCAGTCTTAGACAGAGAGTACAGACACTGCCACATCTGAGCCAACAATGTACCACTTGGATAATATCAAGAGATACATGCCCTGCTTCCCAAGTAATGATGCCACACCTGGAATTGCACATATGGATGGGATGTGCTTCAGGTCGATAAGTACCCTGCGACCAATAGTAGAGCAGGGTTTCTTTGTTCACAGATAGCTTACGTGTTTAGATCTGCTCCAAGGGTTCTTTTAATGAATAGTCACCCCACACTATTCTGGCTACATTATGAATGAGCCCCAAAGAGCTGGGCTCTTCAGGATAATAATGAATGCCTGGGATCTGTATTTACTCTCGAGGAGATGGTCATGCCCACATGATTCCCCATAATGCACACACAGTTATCCTGATGGAGGAAAGGAAGGTGTAAAACCCTGATTACCTGGAAGGTAGTCCAGATACATGGAACTTTACAGATTCGGAACTATTGGTTCAGCCAAGTTCCATCAATTTCTCGCTACTCATCAGCTTTTATGTTAAGCACTAAGGATGCAGAGAGAAATGAGAGAAACCGCCCTCAGGAAACACACATTCTTTGGATGGAATGACCTCGACACAGATGCAAATAACCTCTACAAAAGTACTGTATTTTCCAGAAGTGGAGGTGCCAGGGAGACGGAGATGATTAAACCATGCGAAGGATAAAAGAGGTATTCGTGAATATTAAAGATGCAATCTGAGGGGCTTCCCTGGTGCCGCAGTGGTTGAGAGTCCGCCTGCCGATGCAGGGGACACGGGTTTGTGCCCCGGTCCGGGAGGATGCCACATGCCGCGGAGCGGCTGGGCCCGTGAGCCATGGCCGCTGGGCCTGCGCGTCCGGAGCCTGTGCTCCGCAACGGGAGAGGCCACAACAGTGAGAGGCCCACGTACCCCCAAAAAAAAAAAAAAAAAAGATGCAATCTGAGAAGCTTAAAGGAACCCTCAGTTTTCAGGATTACACTGGTCAAGAGAGAGAAGATAAGCTTTTCTTTTGCTGAAACATAAAAATAAAGATGGGTGATCCTATAATCAACATTTATATATCAATACCAAGGAAAGAGAAAAGAGGAGCTGATTTCTATTAGAGATAAATTCCTCTAAGACAAAGAGAGCACACAAAAGGCCAGGAATGCAATCCAAAAGATGGCTGAGTCCCAAAGCCCAGAGAGAGAAATGAAACCATGGTCACTCCCAGGCAGGATCCAGTCACAAAAACATCTTTTGCAACCTTAGGTGAGGGAAACGTCTAGGTATGTGAGGAAGGCCTGGAATGAACTGGAAGAGGCGAGTGGAACAGTAAGCGGGCAGGGAATAGAGAACCAAATCAGCTCAAGTTCCGTTTCCCTCCAGTTTCCTGACTCGGCACCTTTTGTATCTAGAATGATCTCCAAAGTCTCCTCAGCTTCCGCACTCTGTTGACTTTATGGATTCTCCATAGGAACTAGGAAAAGTCTGAGTATATGTTAAAAACTAGCCAAATATCACTGAATAAAAGGCTTCCTTTCCATAAGTAAGAGTTAAGGTTCTGATCTCAATACAAACATTTTTAATTATAAATCCAATGGGGTGTCAGGGTTGAATAATACACAGGAGAGCAGAGATCTGACTCCCAGATGCCCTCCTGAGAGGTTAAGTAATGACAGAAAAAGAACCAGTTCCATGAGTATGTTTCAAGAAGGTATTCTCAGCTGATACGCTCACTGGGTACCAAACAGCCACAGAGACGAGAGAGAGGGAGAGAAAGAGGGGAGTGGTATAGTAGGAGACATGGCCCCTGCCCTCCAAAACCTTGAATAAGAACATGAAGCTGGAATTGACACGATGACGGATTAACACTGCAAGTGAAAATAGCAATAATTCAGGAGTTCAAAGGAGAGGTCACTTCAGTACAAGCACATCGCAGAAAGAACGGGACTTAATGGAAGAAGGGCATCCTTGGAATATGTGATTAAAAGGCTGGAACAAGCATGTCCAAGTCAATAACCAGAAGACGGTGAGTGGATCAGAATGACTGGAGAGGGAAGAAACTAAAACTAAGATTGGAAACGTAGGTTTCGGCCATATGACAAGGGTCTGAGCCACAGATTAGGACTTGATCTGGGAAGTTGTGAGGAGCTGTCCAGGGTTCTCAAAGACACAGGGATTGAACTGATGAGTGGGGAAGATAAGCAGAAATAAAAAGAACTCTTAAGAGGGTGTTAAAATACCGTCGTGTGAGCTAGTTTTCACAGAAATCTGGGTTTTTAATACCATACGACCATAAGAAGTACCAAAGATCAGCAGTAAGGAAAAGAGTGTGTTAGTCTAATCCCAAATCAAAAACAGCAATAGAAATAGCAAAAGATGGGAATTCCCTGGCGGTCCGGGGGAGCCAAGATCCTGCAAACCATGTGGCACAGCCAAATTAAAAAAAAATAGAAAAAGCAAAAGACTCGACTACCTGGAGTTCAAGGAGAATCCTGAAACCACCTCTTCTTTAAGACATTAATTTTTAAAATTTCTTATTTATCTTAATATAAAATGCCTAATAAGCCCCTGTTCTATTTTGTTTTCCTCTTCCTTTCTTTTTTGTAACGAGCCATTTTATAAGTATTTACCTAATGTCTTCTTCCATGGCATGATGACAGCCAAACCTTTTCATTTCCTATTTCTAGCAAAGAAAGAAAACACATAAAGGTAAAGAGCAAAGATTTATTTGGTCAGTGGACTTCTTTGCTCTCCCTCTAGCACACTTAATAAAGATTTCAAACATATGGAATAATGCTCCAAAATAATTTGCTCATTGCTTCAAAGTACAATAAGTAATCTTAATTAGTAAGCCATAAATTAATATGCTTAAGGAAAGTGGAGGCTATTAAACAGAAAGTAACTACTATGATTAATGACATCATATGAGCATAGATCCCATGTGGGAATTGAAAAGGAATTTGAGATCCTCTAAGGATTTTGAAGTCATATGTTACATACTGTGTAAGCAACTGAGACACCCATTATTCAGGAGAATATGGCTTGATCTATATTCAAGAAGGCAATTTTCTTAGCAACTTGAGCCCTTTTACCTGAGAAGCTAGACCTATTTTTATTCTGTGATTTCAGTAAAATTGAACTTTATCAATTAAATCTGAATTAACATAAAGTTACACCTAGGGAAAAAATCTTTAAAAAACACACGTGTGGCTAAAGCATGTTAATTAACATATATTCTGAATATCCTTTCAGATGGACTGAAATCTGAATATCAACATGCAAAATAAATCATGACCCTAGTGGTTTTTGCTTTTGATCCACAAAAGAACAGTCATGGATGGTTGGGTAGTACAGAATCCTCTCTATCAAACTTTTTATGTAATTATAGAAGAACATACAGCTGTAAGAATAATCTTAGTGGCATGATTCATTTATATCAAGATCTCAGAACAAGATACCAACCTAGGAAATGTTCTGGGACTTAAAAGTAAGTAGAGTAAAGGGTTGCTTCAACAAAGGATAATTTGAACATTGCTCAAGGTCAAAGAGACATACACGTGTATAGGTATTTCTGTACGTGCGTGCGCACGTTATTGAGGTATAACTCGTGTAGAATAAAGTGCACAAATCTCAAATGTGCGGTTCAGTGATTTTTACATATGTGTATTCCTGGGAAACCACCAAGATAGGGACTATTATCAACACTTCAGAAGATTCTTCCTGTGCTCTCTCCCAGGTCAAATCATTATCTGACCTCTGTCATCATAGTATGATTTTGCCTTCTCTTAACCCTCATATAAAAGGAATCATACAACATGTACATATTTGTGTCTGGCTTCTTTGGCTGAACATTAAGACAGTGAAATTCATCCATGTTTGTTGCATGTAGCAACAGTTTGTTCTTTTTAATTGCTAAGAATATACCATCATTTGCTTATCCATTCTACCACTGATGAACACTTGGGTTGTTTCTAGTTTGGAGTTATTACAAATCAAGCTACTATTAACACTCTTCTACACATATATTTTTTGTGGACATATGCACTGTATTCCGTTTTCTTGATATATACTTTGAACTGCTGGGTCATTAGGAAGGCATATGCTTAGCTTTTTGTAGAGTGTGCTAAACAGTATTTCTCCTGAAATATTAATAGAAAAACAAATCACTTTCTTCAACATGCAGAATGATTTGTTTAGTTATTTCTTCTTTTGTGTCATAAACATTTAAAGTTATACAGCCTTTAATGTAATGATTCCATTCCAACACAAATAGCAGAATCATCTGGGAAACCTTTTAAAAATAAAGATTCCTCTATGCCTCTGCCAAACAAAACCCTACTGAGAGGTGAGAATTCTGAACTACTGCTTCATGACTTTACTACTGCATTCAAAAACTATAAATGCAATGAATGGGTTGAGGAGACATTTCTTGAGAAAATTTTTAAAAAATGTTATGCAAGTATAAGGTATTATTATTTTATTTAATTTTAATTCATTTAAATTAGTTTCACCTAGAAGTAAAAACCAAAGTCAGAGGTGTTAATTCACTAGTTTTTTTTTTTAATACTTGTTTCACTCTTGCTGCATTTCTAACGAAGAAAACAGTTCTTGATTGAATATGGCAAATCATTACATCCAAAGAAAGTCTGCAAATGCAAGCCATAAGTGTTTTTAGAATTGAAAAAATCCTTCTTTAAGAGGACTGATATGGAGCCCCCAAAAGCAGCCACATCATCAGAAACAGGAAAAAAAAAAAAAAAAAAAAAGGAAAAAACTCATCTGAGATGAGAAGCTGAAGAGTAAGGCTCCTTTCAAAAGATAATGACATTCTGAAATTTGTCACCTGAAAGTCATATACCTCATAAGGTAATGGTCATGAAGACCCAAGGCCTCATGAAAAACTTCTCCACAGCAGACTATTAACTTCTTGTGTGAGGTAAACAAACAAACAGAGCACCAAACCATCTTCCTCTCCTGCCCCAAAATAAGTGCAAAGCTATAAAGCACTTAATTTCCAAAGATGTCATAAAGGCAGGACTGAAAAGAAAGAACCAGGAATTAACCTGGAAAAGGACGCAGGATATACCTGACATCAAACTGACATCAGAAAAGATAAAGCTGAAGGCTTATACTGAATAGACACAAGGACCGCATGAATGAATGGGTAAAGAAAGACACGAATAAACTCCTACAGTATTTCTCCTGGTTTCTCTTTTGGCCGTGGAACCAGCGGTGTCTGTCCTGTGAACCTCAGCAATCAAGTAATTTCTATACAATATTAAAAAGACTCACTGAGAAGCAGAGTTTAACAGAATCATTAAACTGGAGCCGTAAACTTAAGAGACCATCCAGGCAAGCTCTTTCTGCAAGGTGAGGAGATATGGGTGACACCATAAAAAAGAGCTCTGCCTAGCACCAGCTCACGTTTTAATGCATGGCAATGGGAAGACCAAATGTTTATTAAATCATCAAAATGGGTGGCCAGTGTCCAGGAGGGAGAAGACAGAGCGTCACAAGTATCCTCTTGTCTGAAAGGGATCCCGAAGCCAAACAAGAACCCACCATTTTTGCCTGATGGATCAGTGGTTAGAGCACACAAGTCCCTTCCAGAACTATTCCAAAGATTCCAAGGATACTGTCATCATCTGTGGTTCCGTTTCTTTTAAGCAAAACAAAGCAACCTGGTACCTTTAATATATAATGTATCAGCTTTAGAAACTGTGGTGTCCTTTGTGAACAACACCAATACCTTATGATGGATCTTTCAACAAGTGCTGACGCTTTCTTCAAAAAAAGGAATATGTTCCCCAAAATGACCACCTTTTTCATCCCAAAGGTTCACATTCGCACAACCACGGACACTTGATACTTTCTCGGCCCATCTTAAACAGCAAAATCAAGCTTCAGATTCAACATTTCCTTCATCCTTGGTGATTCCAAATCACAATTAAAGAAATAAAAAGCCTGGCTCTTCTCTTTTAGTCAATATAATCCCCTAAGAGTCCAACTCGCAGAACATTCACATAAAATATTAGCTTTATATATTTAGAAGAGATAAACTGAAACAGCAAGGTGATCAATCAATTTTCAATTACATTTGGCATCTGGAGAAGATTATGGGGCATGTACTTACAATCGACATTAGTCATCAAATGAGGGGGTTCACACTTTAAGGATTCCACAAACCCCCAGAGTATGTAAATTAGCACCATTAATCACCAATAAAAGCAATCTTTTTTCTTTGATTAACAATTCATCTAGACATTCTACACTGTTACAGTTTAAAACAAATACACATAGGAGTATTTTAAACGCTTCATTTAAAGCCAAATGGATGACTGTAATTAACTAAAGAACGGCAATTAAACAGATTCATAAAAATAAATTTTTAAAAGGAGTTTATATAGCAGATACCCAGTGAAAATACATTATGTATAAATGTAGACCTCTTTCTAAGTTCACCTTTAAAAACTTTTTAGCACAGGTTACAAAGTTCAGAGTTGAACTCTTAGCACTCCGATTTCATCCATAAAGATCCTTTCTTTATGCTCTAAAAACAAATGGCTAAAACAAATATTTCAGAGCACAGATTTCAGCATGAAATTTAGCCTGCACATTATTTTATACTGGATACTTACTATATCAAACTTCTGAGTGATGTTCCCCTGGACATCCAGTAAATAAACCTTGCCATAATGTGTGCCCAGTGCCAAAAACTGTAAGAACAACAGAAGGGTACAGGGGTCAGTTTCGTAATGGACCATTCATACACAATTAGTAATAAAACCATCTGCAAAGTCAAGACGCTTAATGTGTAAGTGGTCTGTGATGCCTCGGACGACGCACATTCCTTTGAGAAGGCTTGTTTCCAGCTTGGAGGAAATCACAGGACAGGGCCTTCTTTCTTGGGATCATGCAAGCTAGCTGTCAGAATGACTCACGAGGACCCTCATCTACTGACAACTAATGGTGTGCACGCGGCCTGTACACAATGCCCTGATGGACTGAGGCAGCAAATTAAAATACAGCTATGAAAGTACGACCAACCCACGGTTGAACTCGGCGTCTGAAGGGAATGATTTATAAACTCCCCTTAATTTATGGCAACAGCGTAAATCTGTGCTATCATTTAAGTGCAACATACACATACACACACACACACAAACAACAAAGTTATCTTATTTAGGAAGGAAAATCCATGCCACGCTGAGATGCAAAGACTCAGACACACTGTCATCGTGAGAATGCCTCTCTAAAAGTAAACGTGTGATATTAAGTGTCAGTGTTTATTTTTGAATGCAAAAAAGAAAAAAATCCTTTTCTGTCACAAAAATAACTGTTGAGCTTGGTATTCATTTTGTGACATAAAACTAGTTCATTAACGCCCACTGTTTCTTTAATTCTTTGAACTAACCCTAAAGAAATGAGAAGAAACTTTAGGACTACCTGAAATAGGACATGAGATTTCTCTTCCCTTTTATTTCTCTAAGCAGCACCCAAAGAGTTCCAAATTCTCTGTATTTCGTTGCGTGTGAACATGCTTCATTGCAACCTAGAACGAAATGCTCAAATTTATAGGCACTACTAAGCTTTTCAGTCAAGCAGCACAATCTTGAAAAAATTAACCTTACAGAAAGTCAAGATTTAAAAGGATTTCTCAGAATGGAATTGCTGAAAATGAAATTTCAGATCAGGCGCTTAAAATATAAAGCTACATTAAAGAGGCGTCACAAAAAGGAAAAGAAGGGGGTTCATGAGAAATTCAGTCCCTGCAACGCTTTTCACTCCTGCAAGGTTGCCTTTTTTTCAGGAAGAAAAAAAAGTCCCCTGGGTAAAAAAATCAATACTGGTTAATAAAACATCAGGTGTGCAGACATAACTAGGTATGACGATTCCACTGCACAGGGCTGCCTCAATGCACAAGGTGCCAGGCCGATTACTCATCCAGGGCAGACAACAAGGCTGCTGAAAACAGGATGTCGGGGCCCTGGAAAGGGCAGGGGAAGAGGTAATTCGGAGGGGGCGGGAGGGGGGGAATGAGTCTGAATATTTAAACCAAACAGGGCTGTTTCCTCCAAAGCAGAAGAACATTCTAATCAGAAATAGAGGACTCAGAGGGGTGTAATTTCTTCTCCAGAGTGACACTCTAACAATATCTGAATTAGAAAAAATACCACATAATACTAGCTACAAACAATACTCCATTCTGAGGCCACCTATGGTAAAAGAATGAATGGGTTTTAAAAGCTCACTACACCCAAGTACTCGACAGTATTGACTCTCCTCATAAACACTGTATTTACTTTGTTAGAAAACTAAGGGGGGGACTTTCCCGGCAGTCCAGTGGTTAAGGCTCCGCGCTGGCAATGAAGGGGGCACAGGTTCGATCCCCGGTCGGGGAACTAAGATCCTACATGCTGCATGGCGTGGCCAAAAGTCAAAAAAAAAAAAAAGAAAGAAAAGCAAAAGGGCCAATGCTTTAATACTGGGTCATTCTCTGATATCTCTGTGAAGGCCATTCTTGAACTTCCAATTATGTTTTATCAAAGTTTTAAAGGTTCTATACAGAGTACTTTACCCCAAATATTAATTCTTTCCTTTTTTCTTTTCAAAATTACTAGTTTAATTCATTTAATACTTAAGACAGAAAGGAAACGTAAAATAATTATTTTGATTGTGTGATTTCAACCTAAAACTATATTTAGAACATCTTTAAAAAAACATGCAGTGGTTTTTATGACAAGCTACCTTTTGTTTAGGAAAACATTTCATCATTTGGATTAGATAAATTATTGTTGCTCCCTTTTAGAAATAACTTTATGTGCTCTTAAAACAATCAAGTTTGATAAGGCAATTGTATAGTTCTTAAAAATTTAACTACCAAAACTATTAATGAGTCATACTTTCATTTGCTAATGAAAGTTTTTAAGTTGTTTTCAACTACTTAAAATACAAGAAAAAAATGCAGAATTAGCCACAAATCACAAACATAAATATAAATCCTTTAAATATAACCCTCCTTCCAGACATGAAAAGCTTTGTGCTTTTGTAACTATTGAATTTTTTTTCTTTTAACCTGAGAGCACTTAAAATCCAGCATGGACAAAGAATAAACATAATTTAATTAGTCCCCTTCCTGTTTAAATACAGAAACTTGACTCATTTTATAAACTATCATTTGGGCATTGAATCCTTCTGAACCATCCACTAGCATAACTGCTTTTCCTTTGAACAATTGGATTTTTGGTAAGTAAACAGGTAGAAGAAGCAATAAGCAGTCTTTTGGACACCACGAAAGAAACAAGAAGTAGCACATTTCAAATGTGTTCAGCTGTACAGTAATATCTATGTTTCACCTAGCACTTTACAGCATTCAAAGCATTAGAGCATGGACTGCCTTCAATTACACATAAGGAAATAAATTCTGGGAGTTGATGTGACTTCCCCGGAGACAGTCAATGAGTGGCAGAGCTAGGGCCAGAATTAAGAGCTAAAATACTCTCAACTGGATCAGAAACCTGGTAAATAGAAACATGAGCCTCAGATCAAGAGTGCATGTTCTCAAACTTAGTCTGACTACAGCTCCCACCGTCAGGCTCCTTGGCCAAGTTGGATTAAGTATGGTGTTAATAAAGTTTGACCTCTGGGGAGGCAAACTTTGTTCTCCTTTTCATCAGTTTGGTGGTTTATTCAACACACACACACACACACACACACACACACACACACAAAGCACCTATGATATGCTTAGACAATAAGCACGTATGACTTAAAAGGATGACGGTAAAATGATGGAGACAGAAATAAAAAACTGATTAAGATTAAATTTTTAGAGTATGCTTTAAAAGTAAGTACAATTAACACACCATTGTAAAGCCATTATACTCCAATAAAGATGTTAAAAAAAAAAAGTAAGTACAATTGACTCGTGAATAACACAGGTTTGAACTGGGAGGGTCCACTGAGACACAGATTTTTTTCAATAGTAGATAGTTGGCCTTTGAAAAATCTGGGGGGTGGTTAGGGGCACCCACCCTTCCTGCAGTTGCAAATGTGCATATAACTTATAGTTGGCCCTCTAGATCCACGGTTCCTCCAGATCAGTGGTTCTACAGCCACAGATTCAACCAACCAGGGACCATGTAGTATTTACTACTGAAAAAAATCCGTGTGTACGTGGACCCCATGCAGTTCCAATCTGTATTGCTCAAGGGTCAACTTTGAAGGAGGAGTGTTAGACAGTAGACACTGAGGCAGATGGGGCAGGCTTGTGGTAAAGACCATTTTAGGCAGCATGGATACAACTTGCACAAAGGCATGTAGTCACATAAAAAGCAGGACAAAGGCAAAAAATTACAAGTAGTTTTATATGGTGGAAGCATTCAGGGCAGGAGACAGGCAATGAGATTGGCAAGGTTGGTTAACAGGAGACTTCTGAATTTTTCTTTTTTTTAAAAACTTTTCAGACTTCATCTTGTGTGTAATGAGAGCCATATGAAGGGTTTTATTTATTTATTTATTTATTTATTTTATTTTGGCTGCGTTGGGTCTTTGTTGCTGCGCGCGGGCTTTCTCTAGTTGCAGCGAGCAGGGGCTACTCTTTGTTATGGTGCACAGGCTTCTCATCGCGGTGGCTTCTCTTGTTGCGGAGCACGCGCTCTAGGCACGTGGGCTTCAGTAGTTGTGGCTCGCGGGCTCTAGAGCGCAGGCTCAGTAGCTGTGGTGCACGGGCTTAGTTGCTCCGCAGCATGTGGGATCTTCCCGAACTAGGGCTCGAACCTGTGTCCCCTGCATTGGCAGGCGGATTCTTAACCACTGCGCCACCAGGGAATCCCCCGAGGTTTCTGAATATTTATGGAGAGATCAAAGGTAACAAAGTGAGTGTGTGTTTGGGGGGTGGGGGGCGGGGAGTGTGTCCAAATCATGAAGACACCAGGAAGCCAATACAGAATTCTAGGAAGGGGGAGTACATGATCAGATCTGAACTGCTGGAAGATTATTTCAGTAGAAAGAAGTGTTATAAATGGACTAGGATGAAATCAAATCTGAAAGAAAATAGATTGGTTCACGGTGTGTTCATTAGTTCCAGGGAGAAATGATGAATGTCTGTACTAAAAGATCTTTGATTCAGGATGGCAGTGGACTCAAGCAGGTGACATGGGGGTAGAATCCAGGCAGAAGGGATGTTGTGAGTAAGAAGAGTCAGGAGTTGCTGCCAGAGCATCACACTTGTGGCAGAAAGTGGTCAGATATGGGGCCAATCACACAAGGCGGCAAGATCTGAGAGGACCTTAAATACCACATGAAGGAGCTCAGACTTTTATTTAGTAGATGATGAAAATCAGATCTGGGTAGAAAAATAAGAGGCACACGAGTACAGCCAGGAGAAGATGAGGGCCTTGGCTAGGGCAGGGGTGGTGAGGGAGCCACCAGGACTTAGGGAATGACTGGGCAGAAGGGGAGAAGGAGTCAGCTTTGGCTTAGGTGATGCCACCAAATGGGGCAGAGAACCCCCCCCAAAAAAAAAACAGAGGCAAGGGAAGGAAGGGAAAAGAAGATGAGCTTACTATGGACATGGTGAGTCTCAGGTATAAACAGAACCAAAGGTAGAGCTGTGTAGGAGGCACCTGGATAAATAAGCACGCTATTCTTGGAAGGGTCAGGGTGGAGGTGGCCACAGAAATCATGAAATTTAAATATCAAGAAGAGTACACATTTGGGCTTCCCTGGTGGCGCAGGGGTTAAGAATCCGCCTGGGGCTTCCCTGGTGGCGCAGTGGTTGAGAGTCCGCCTGCCGATGCAGGGGACACGGGTTCGTGCCCTGGTCCAGGAAGATCCCACATGCCGCGGAGCGGCTGGGCCCGTGGGCCATGGCCGCTGAGCCTGCGCGTCCGGAGCCTGTGCTCCGCAACGGGAGAGGCCACAACAGTGAGAGGCCCACGTACCACAAAAAAAAAACAAAAAAAAACAAAAAACAAAGAATCCGCCTGCCAATGCAGGGGACACGAGTTCAAGCCCTGGTCCAGGAAGATCCCACATGCCGCAGAGCAACTAAGCCCGTGTGCCACAACTACTGAGCCTGCGCTCTAGAGCCCGCGAGCCACAACTACTGAAGCCCCCGTGCCTAGAGCCCGTGCTCCGCAACAAGAGAAGCCACCGCAATGAGAAGCCCACGCACCGCAACGAAGAGTAACCCCCACTTGCCACAACTAGAGAAAGCCCATGTGCAGCAACGAAGACCCAATGCGGCCAAAAAAATAAATAAATTTATTTTTTAAAAAAAAAGAAAAGTACACATTTAGAAGACATGTGGCCAGTGGACCAAATCTTGGGAAAATCAACATGTAAGGGAAAAGCAGAGGTGAAAGAAACTGAAAGAAAACCAGAAGGGAATAACAGAAGTGATCAAGAAAGTAATAAGAAAATGGTGTCATGATAAGGAAGTTTTAAGAAAGGTGAGATCCACAGTGTCAAAAGCATCGAAATTTCCACAAATTGGTGAATGGACAAAGTGTGTTCTGTCCATACACTGGAATATTATCCAGAAATAAGGAGGAATGAAGTGTTGATACGTGCTCCGTCACAAGTGAACCTCAAAAACATGATAGTAAGTGTAAGAAGCCAGACACAAGAGACCAAACAATGTATGATTCCATGTATATGAAACATCCAAAATAGGCTCATTCATAGAATCAGAAAGTAGATCAGTAGTCACGTGGGGCTAGAGTTATGTCTGTTCCATGACATAGCCTGATCGCTAGGAGAGAAGGGAGGAAATGAGGGGAGGTGAAGTAAAGAAGTGGACAAAAAGGTCCTTGAGCAGGAGAAAGAACAGCTCCTGTGGGGAAGGATGGGCGTGGATTCAGATGAGCTGGGAAAGGGGTCAGGAATTGAGGCTGATCATGCTTGGTAGTTTCCATTTTCTTAATTAAATAGAAATGACATCATCCTCTGAGAGTGGCTGAAGAGGCGGATTGGGGACCGAAGGAGCTGATGAAGGACAAATAAATATCAACCCTTTCAGTGGCATGTGCACCTCGGCACGCAACGTGTACCAGCGCATGGCAGGCGGCTTTGGTCATCTGAGCACTGACTCCGAGCTGAGAGTGTAGCTGGGGGGCACATGAGGGTCAGGGCCATTAGGGAATTGAATCCGCTGGTAAAGTTAACTTAGGATAGCTGACCACTTGACAGAAAGAAAGAGAAAGAATGGATTAGAGATCAGGGCTCCATAAAGTCACAAAACAGGGTTAGTGGGAAGATGAACACAATAGCTTCAAGGAAAAAAGGATAAGAGAGCGTTGCCCAAAAGATCCTCAAGTCCCAGGGACGGACGCCCTCCAGAGTGTGGTCTTAAGGGTAGAGAGATGAAACGGGGCCGAAGGAGGGGGTTTCTGGAAAAACAAAACAGACAGCACGTATCCTACTGCCGTGCTGAGCAAGTGCAGGAATCTGTTTACAATGGAATGAAATCGGTAGTGAAGGGGAACTGGGTGGAGGTAAGGAAGAGGAGACAATACTGCTGGTAACAAAGGGATAAAGCCAGGAGATGGATCAGAGCTGGGGGTGTGCCTTTTGTGGAGGTACCAAGGCTCACTCACAGGGCTGATAGGGAAGACAGAGCAATGGGTGAAACTCCCTGGCCTCTGATATTCCAATTATGACCCAGATTGTTTTGGTCTAAGAATGGGATAAGGGTCCTGTATAGTACTTAGCCTGGATTCAGAAAGTTGGTGGGGGGGCTTTGTTATAGAGAAGACCCAGATGTGGAATCTATTCATTCATTCATATAATAGATAAGTAATCATCTGGGGCCTTGCTGCTGATTCCTAAGGCCTCCAATGGAATCTCTTCTACTTTCACGAAAGCAATGAGCTCCACAATACTTCTCATCTTAACACTTTCCTACTCTACTACTTAAGAGCTGAGGAATTAAGCACTAGGGTTTCTGAGAACCACTTGCTACAAACCTTTCACATCCATCATCGTCTGACTCCTACTTGATATACCCTTGCAGTGGGTGGTGTGTGTGTGTGTACAAATACATTTATATAATATCTCTGGTTGTTGTTTTGGTTTTTTGTTGGCAAGAAAGGAGAGAGGAAGAATGCAAAGGAGACACGATTACTGTAAAAAAACAAAAACAAAAACAAAAACAACAACAAAAAACAAACCACCATGCAAAGCATCCAGACTCCAAAGTATCAACAAACTTACCACAGAAACAACTCACAGCAGAATCCTCTACATGGGCCACCTTACCTTGTCGTGGACTGTCATGCAGCTAGCAGCATCCTTCTGAAGGATTTCAGTTACCCCATTGGAGAGCCTTTCATACTTCAGTTTGGGCTCCTCTTCACTCTCTTCTTCCTGCACAGAGAGCAGAGAAAATGACAGCCCTTAAGGACTTATTTGAAAGACTCAAAGACTCAAAACACACATTGTAAGGGGGAACCAGAGATGGTTCCCTCAATGACTGTCAGCAACCCAACGACAGCTAAAGGTTAAGATCCTCATGTTTCATTTTTCCAACTCGTCGATCAACTGCTACAACTTCAATGGCAGAATAAATTCAAAAGCTGGAAAGAGGACTATATATACTCACTGTTGACAATAGTCAACTTTGGCATACTAAATACAACACTGTCTGTCCGACTAGGCAGACAAAAGTCAATAAATAGCGTATGGGCAAAATACTTGTCAGTGCGCCCTCATGGACATAAAACACAGCAGTGAGACACGAATATAATAAACCTCTAAAAGACATGAATTTTGCATTTCAAGATTACAAGTATTTTTGTCAGATTTGAGAATATCTCGTGTTAATTAGAAAAATACAATTATAAAAATTAAAGTGAAAGAAAATGAGAAATTTTATATAAAACAAAGTATATATTACTCTTCAGAAAAAATATTTTAATATTTATTTTAAATAACTGGTAAACCATGAACAGTCATTATTTATTTAGTTTATGTTAGAATATTCACTGTTGACTCTCATTGTTATGTTAGAATATTCACTGTTGACTCTTAATCATTTTATATGTATTCAATATTATCACTAACTTTATATGTTCAATTTCACTGTTGATACAGCATCATAAGACATCCTTAATCCTCAGAGTTATAAAATAAAGTTAGGAATCTATGTTGACTATAATGGCCATGAATTAATAAATCAAGGATAGTTACAAAATTACATTGATTCAGAAAAATATTCCATTTTACTTCATCAGTATGTAATGAGAAACAAGAAAATATGCATATACCTACATCTATGATTGGATAAAGCTGGCCAAAAGAGAAGTTCACAAAAATAATCTAATCATTGACATTTCCTTCAAAAATAATTGTGTAGTCCTCACCTTCCAGCTAACATTTGGGTAGTTTGAGGCACATCAATGTTCTCACCCAGAATAACTAGGAAGGCTTAATGAACTATAGAGAAAGATCACTCTAAGGCATCAATTAAATTGCTGCTGAGGCAACCTGAACTAGAAGAGTCAGGATTCCAAGATGGTGGACAAACCATGGAGAGGTGAGCTGGCATTCTACAGCCATTCTTCATAGAGGCATTTATCAACAAGAGGCTGAGAATCTCTGCCTGGAAAGATGGCCAATCCTGGGAGGATGGAAAACAGCAAGCCTTCTGGTACTTGTGGGGACTGGAGACTTGATGCGCTAAGACCCCAGTGGAAGACAGAGGCAAAGAAGTGAGTTTGTTACACAGCCACTTTTCCCCAAAGGACAACAGCGAATTTCCAAAGCTACTTAAGGTATGAGACAAAAAAGCTAAACAGAAAGCCTCAAAAATGCAAACTCGCTGCCTTGATGTGCTGGGAACAGAAGAATTAGAGTTCAGGAGCCATCGGGAAATGAGATCCTGGCGAATACCACAGGCTCTCATTTGGGACTCCTGGTCCCCAGGGGATAAGCACAATAGCTTCCCCAAATTTCTGTCTAGCTTCGACTCAGTTCAATCCCTGACTGGAGTAAGGTACATAACCCTCAACCCATCTGTCCAGTGAAGGAAAGGTTGACTCCTTGGAAAAAGAATACTATGGGGACTTCTACAATTCTTCACTTACAATACTGAGAATTCAATAAAAAATTACCAGGTGCACCACAAGACTGGACCAAATGACTGAAAATCAAGGAGAAAAAAATATTGTAAAAACAGACCCATGGGTGACCTACTAACTGGAGTTAGCAGAAAAGGACTTTACTATAACTAGTATGTTCTGGAAGGAAGGAAGGAAGGGAGAGAGGGAGGGAGGGAGGAAAAGATGAATAAGACAGATGAAAAGGGAGATTTTCAACAGAGAACTGTAATCTGTAAAAAAGAATCAAATGAAAATTTTAGAACTGAAAAATGTAACTGAAATTAAGAACGCAATAGATGGCTCAACAGAAGATTAGCAAAGCAGAAGACAGGATTAGTGAGATGGAAAACAGGTCAAAACATAGCCAAAGGGGGGACTTCCCTGGTGGTCCAGTGGGCAAGACTCTGTGCTCCCAATGCAGGGGGCCCAGGTTCGATCCCTGGTCAGGGAACTAGATCTCACACGCATGCCGCAACTAAGAAGTCCACATGCCACAACTATGAGCCCGCATGCCACAACTAAGACCTGGCACAGACAAAATAAATAAATAGATAAATAAATATTTTTTAAAAAAGATATCCAAAGGGAAGCCCAGAGAAGGAAAATGGATGGAAAATACAGAAAAATTATATGTGATATGTGGAACACAGTGAAAAGGGCTAACATACTTTTCAACACACTCCCACAAGGATAAAGAAAATGGGAAAGTGGGAGGGAGGAAAGACAGGAAGAACATTTACAGAGGGAACAACTGAGAAGTTTCAAAACTGATAAGACATCAACCCACAAGTTCAAGAAGCTCTGCAAACTCAAGCAAGAAATATGAAGAAAATCACACCTAGGCTCATCACAGTAAAAAGAAAATTATGTAAAAGAAAAATGACTTGCAGAGTAGTAAGTACTGGGCCTCTTAAACATTATAATACTAAAAAACAGTCACACAGAGACCACAAACTCAGATGCTTACAGAAGTCTTTACCCCTGGGGCAAAGACCTGCAGCTTCACATGGAAAGGGGCTAATTTCTGGTTAAATAGAAAGGATGAGATATATCAAACATCATGCTACAGACTTAACAGGTATCTCATTTCATCCTGACTTAAAAAAAATTACAGAGAGTTGAATATCATTATCCCATTTTACAGATTTTCAGTAAAAAACTGATGATCATAAATTTTAGGTAATTTCCTTAAGATACACAGTGGGTAGAAAGTAAAGCCAAAATTCAAATTCAGTTATGAATGCTCTAATGTCAATGTCTTGTATAAAAACTCCTATAAAAATTACACGACAAATCACAACAGAAGCCTCCACAATCTTCATGCCTACAACTATAAACTATAAACTATGTGATCAATAGGCAATGCTTAAAAATGTGTTTCTTTAGCAGGTGCATTAGTTATCTATAGATGCATAACATATTATTCCAACATTTACCGACTTAAAACAACAATAAATATGTATTATTTAACCGAGTTTCTGTGGGTAAACAATACAGAAGTGGCTTCGGCTGGGTGGTTCAGATTCAAGATCTTTTATGGGGTTGCAGGGAAGGTGTGAGCTGGGCATTTGAAGACTTGACTGGGGTTAGAGTACTGGCTTCCCAGATGGCTCACTCAAATGGGTGGCAAGTTGGGGCTGGCTGTTGGCAGGAGGCTTCAGCTGCTGGCCTCCTCGACTTCTCCAAAGGGCTGCTTGAGTGTCCTTAGGACATGGCAGAGGTGGCTTCCCCAGAGTGATATGCATAGTGGAAACCCTAATGTTACATATGACATAGCTTCAGAGGTCACACACTGATGCTTCTGCAATATTCCATTGATCATGCAGGCCAGCCGGGATTCAGTGTGGGAAGGGAGGACACAAGGGCAGGAATAATAGGAGGTGAGGATCACCAGGGGCCATCATGCAAACTAGCTACAAGAGGAGTAGTAAAATTTTAAGAGCAATAAACCTGGTTTAATTAAAAAAAATCAATATTCCATGTCTACTGATGAGCTGTCTTAAATTTTCTTCTCCAAGTATACACAAGCTATTAGTTGGTTATTTAGTAAAAGGGTGTTAAAATCAAAGATGGTCTACCTACTATTAACTTTCCACGAAGAACTCGAAGAACTAACAGCCACAAAAGGAAGGGTCATGTGCATGGTTCTTTAAAAGACCTACCCTTCTTTAAAAAGGTACCTGCAATAATCACCCCAACCCAAGGAGATACTGCATGTCCAAAAGTGACCTGTTGTTAAAATAAAATATCAAATAGCTAATTAACCAAGTCTTAAAAAACCTAGAAAAAAGAAAATTAGAAAAAGCTACAAATAAACACTTCTACTTATGTATCTGCAAGCAAGAAATAGAAATCATTTCAAAGCTAACACTAAATGTAGCAAAGGCAGGATGTGTGCATTCTGAAGTAAATGTGTTAAATACAAATTGAATCCTGAATGTTAGTCTTTATAATAAGATGCCACATGTTGTTCAGGTCTAGACATCAAATGTGCATCCAATGTGAAAAGTTAATTCTAGCCTCTTAACTATTTTGCATAAAAGCACTCATCCACGGACCATTAAGTTACAGTAAATAAGGTTTGCCTGTCTTATCTATAAGTGAAAACTAAATAATTTCTCTCACATAAATATACAAAAATAAATACTTTCACAGCACAGTTCACTGAAACATTTGTGCTAGGCTTCGAAAACCATAAATAAAATGAAAACTCCAATATTAGGCACTTGACGTAGCATTTCACGCTTTTCTGACAGGTATCTTTTATGTTAAGTTAAAAGCGGGGTAAAGGTGAATTTTTAAAGCTGTTTTCTGCTTGCTGTAAACAAAGAAAACGGGAAGTGATTCAAAAATACAATTCGTGGAGGTTATTCCAATGCTGCAGACTATATATCACATTTTAAATTAAAAAAATTTTTTTTAAAACAGGTAGATTTCATAGAGTTTCACTGTAAAAATAAACAGAAAAAAAGACTTTCATGCAATTTGAACTTCCATGGAAAACAACCCAGTGTTAATAAAAAGCAAATCAATAATTTTTGTTAAATTTTAATAATCTTGCAAGCCTACAAATAAAACCATCAACAGTCTGAGTTGAGATGACAGTTAACTGCGTTTCTATGACAACCTAGAGGAATAGTACAAGTCCTGACTTGCAGCTAAGCGAAGATATGAACAGAGTGACATTTACCCATACAAGAAAAATCTGCAGCTTTCCTTTAAAAAGAATCAATTCCTCAACTAACATGGATTTTCACTAAGTGTATAGCACTTTTAATTAAAGACAGGTCCTTTAGATCATCCTATAGGACTCTAAAACACTATCTGAAAATAAATTTCTTATCACTGTCATTTTTTACTGAGTTTTGAACTTAAAGGCGAAAAAATTGCTTTTGGGGACAAGAGACCACGGCAATTAAAGATTTCTGCCTCAAAAACTATTTAGTAATTTGTTACTAACACCACAGGGTAAATTTACACAGAGGAAGTCCCACCACCTAACTTAGACTTAGGTAACCAACGAGAATATTGTACTTTTCACCTGATAATTTACATTTTGTGTACAAGAAAAAATAGTTGGGTGTTTATAACCAATTTTTCATACTGTTTTAACTCTGTCCACATCTTTCACACATCAGTACGTTTTATGTACCACTGTGACAGTTCAAATGAAGACCTGAATTTTATTTTAAAAAAAGTGTGTCATATGAATTCAGAGGGTTCACAGAAAGATCATTACATTTTCTACTGTTCCTATTAATATAGAACTTGAAATGTTATTTCTGGATATCAGTTCTTTGTTAAAATACAGTTTTGTCTTGTTTGGGTTTTTTTCACAAAACAAAATGATACTAGATATAGAGAAGGAGTGAGCTGAGATATTTACAAAGTCCAAGTTAAGTCAGTGGAGAATATCACCAGTGGAGCACTCCTAGACAATCCACAATCTCACTCTATGGAGATGCCTTTCATCACATCCAGCCTCACCTATGAGAAAGACCTCAGTTGAACCTCTAGGAGTTTTAATAAGATGAATGGATTAGTTGATCTCATCATCAACTACATCTGACCAGGGGCAAATCCTTTTAATAAATATCCAATGTTTTAAAGCTAGATACGATGGGGAACACTAACATCCTCAAAAACAAAACAAAACAAAACAAAATTCTCATTGTCTAAAAAAAAAAAAAACAACGCAGTCTGAACTTCCACAGGAAAAAAACCAAGTCTTAATAAAAAGCAAATCAATAATCAGCCATCGGTCTGAAAGTATAAAGGTTTTCTTCCTCTAAAACATTGTCTCTAGAATTCTAGTTACTTTAATAAGAATTGAAATCCTCAGAATTGGTAGTCACCCTTATAAGTTTAAAGTATTTTTAAAAAGCTATCAAAATCTAGTGTCAGGCATTTGAACTTTAGAAAATTTGTATTTGAAACCATTTTCTCTCTTAACAAATAATTCACTTCATAAGAAGCCCCGTGATATATTAAAAATTTCTTTTTGATCACTATTTATTAGAGGAGATAGACGGAGAAGAAAAAAATAAAACACAGTAGGTGCCAGATACAAATAAGAATTTTTTAAAGCATAATTGAAATTACACTGTAAGTCAATCAAAACACACAATTTAAGTCTCAAAAACGTAACTGACAAATTTTTAAGGAATAGAACTATTCACTACAACAGTAACTACATCAACTTTACTATCAACAAAGGTAATATAAATAGTCAAGAACTATTTATTATTGTGTATATGCATTTATTTGAAACTGTAACATCACCAGTAAATGTACATGGGCAATAAAGGACGTCTCCACCTATGTCATATCAGTCTGGAGCTTTTCCAGAAACAGTAGAAGAGGCTTATGATGAGAAAAGCTGTACAAAAAAGACGAACTGTAAGATTCAAAATTCATCAAGAAATTAGGACCTTTTTATTAACTTTGTATTTGCCCCCTCCCCAAATGACTGTCACCTCCTTAAAAGGGCAAGTGCCACTAGTGACTGTTATAGGTGACAGTTCTATTACAAAAGAATGATTTTACTTACACAAAAAGATGACTATCTGGTAGGAAAGATGGCTTCATATAGCCTTCTAAAATGTCAAAACCTATCAAGAAAACTACATAAACAAGCCAAGAGAGTAACTTCTGGTTTTCATTAATAACACAAGGTATTACAGCTGCCTCAATGACCAAACTTTTTAAGAAAGTGACATGGAGATAATGGAATTCATCTACAATAAAACAACTGTGGTCAAAGCTCCCAGGATGCCTTTCCATCAGACTGGTGACAGACAAGCAATTACATTCTTATATGAATGCAAATAATGTTGTTAAATTTTTTACTTTCAAGCAATACTGCTGTTATTGAAAACATATATTAATCAAAAACAAGTAGCTGAAATTAGGAGCTGATAAATGTAATCTGGATGAGATGGGTCTAACTTTTTCATATACACAGAAAATTCCGATGAATCTACTCATATGCATATATTATTTTTTAAAGCTTAAAATGCATATGGTTGTTAAATAAGTGGTTCTCAACTGGAGGTAATTTTGCCCACCCCCCAAGTCATTTACTTGGCAATGTCTGGGGACATTTTTGTTGTCACAACTGAATTGGGGGAGAAGATGCTACCGGTATCTCGTGGGGTAGAGGCCAGGGATGATGGTAAATATCCGACAGTGGACAGGACAACCTCCCGGAACAAAAAATTATCTGGTCCAAAATGCCAATAGTGCCAAGGTCAAGAAACCCTGGGTTAAATAAATGTCACAAGATTAAATATGACACAGACCCTAAAATCTGTTTTCAAAGATGATTTAATAAGGAAGGGAAAAGTTCTCAAAACATCTTATTAGGTGAACAAGTAGGTCATAAAAACCTGCTTTGCATGATCCAAATGTTATTGAAGAAATTCATATACACATGTGGGGGGAAAATGAGAAGAATAAACACCAAAATATCAATAGTAACCTCCCTAAGCTTCGGTTTCTTCATCTGTAGAAGGAGAAGGATAACAGGACTCCCATCACAGGGTTGCTGTAACCATTACAGAAGATGGCAAATAAAAATCATTACTGGGAGCTACTGCCAATATTTTCTAAACTTGCTAAAATCAACATGCATTATATTTATTATAGAATTATTATATTTATATATTTTTAAAACCACTGTTCAACATCCTCTTCAAAACTTTGTATCTACTGAACTAAGATTCTTATCTCTTAAAGCTGCTCTCCTTCCTGTTTAACACTTTGACTAGGAAAGTGAGAAAAAGTTGAGCCTCTAATAATTGAGGAGCTCTACTTAAGATTCACAAGATATGCAGTCTTCATAAACCTTGATCTCTCCTTTGCTCTGTAGTATCAGAATTTCATGTTCAATTCAAGGAGGAAAAAAATTAGGTGAAGGTTTCCATGCCCTAAGCCACATACCATAAACAGCATCAACTCCCATCATTTATTTTATATTGGGAAAGTGCTAAGAATATAGGGAAGGGGGAAAAATGAGAAAAGCAAATAAGCTTTTCATTTCCTTCCAGCCATATGGAACAACCTGACCAATCTTCAAGATATGCCATTCAGGTGGACAATTTCCGCCACTAAAGCCAACAAAACCCTCTTTTCCTTTCTTTCCAATATCCCTTGGTGATCACAAGATCCTCAGAAGCAGGGTTTATGCCTTTTCACTGTTCTGAACTTCACCTAACAAAACTGTGGGTACCTAATAAAGATCAGTGAAAACACAAGGACGTCGTTAACGGCAGACCGAGTTTAGTAAGAAGCTTTTCTGAGACATTCTCATTTAGATTTCCACACAGGAAAATCCAAATCATAGAATAGCAGCCAAAAGGAACCTCAGAGAGCAACTAAATTATCTGTTATTTTACAGACATGGGGAGGGGAGGGGATAGGGAGGTGGAGATACCAAACAAAGGCAAAGAGCCGCAAACAGTACTAGTAGCAATAGAGGTCCCGCAAACTCAATGTTCATGACAAATTTACATTTATTTTTAATTTCTATGTTTACTGTTATATTAAAAAGTAAAGCATCACAGTTCTTGAGAGTATTTTGTTTGTGATGAGATTAAATACCTCTTGAGCATCTTTCAATTGCTCATTCCCTATTCCAGGTGCAAAGAAGCACCTGGCTAGCTAGTCCCACCAAAGCCTCTGACAGCTTCTCAATAATTTCCATGAAGAAACAGATACAGACAAAACCCCCGCACAGCAATAAAAATTAAGATAAACCATTACCAACGTCAAGGAGAAACTGATACGTATGTTGAACATGAACTCATGACACATCTTAATTTGGTTAATGAAAAAGTAACCCACCTGCACAAAATGTAGAAACATGCTTTTGGCTCTCCCACCAATGCTCCATGCCCATGACTCAGAGCCTGCCCCACTCGACAGAGCGGACACCCACCCCACCCATTAGGGATTGTTTTTCTCCAGAAGGAGGTGACTATCTACAGCTTCTGCCCACTGTCTCTCTACACTTTCAACCCTAGCCACCATCTGCTTACATCACCCTCCTATGGGCAGAGACTAGAAGTCCCTAACACCTGGGGAGTGCATTACTGACAGGCTGGGAGTTCCAGCTGTAAGCACTGCAGAACCGAGAAAACACTGGCATAAGGAAGGTGGGTATTGCAGGGAACCGGAGAACACTAATAAAGGTAAAAGAAAAAATGCATTAATAAACCAGAATATGGAATAATTAATAAGTCCAAGGGTTAGCACTTTTTAAAGACAAACAGAATAAGATAACCACTGTACACGCTGACAAAATAAAAATCATCGAAGCACTACCCATCTCCTGCAGAAAGGTGCCTAGCCTAGACTGTTTTAGCAGCAAGTTCTATTAAAAACCCTCATAGAGGGGCTTCCCTGGTGGCGCAGTGGTTGAGAGTCCGCCTGCCGATGCAGGGGACGCGGGTTCGTGCCCCGGTCCGGGAAGATCCCACATGCCGCGGGGCGGCTGGGCCCGTGAGCCATGGCCGCTGGGCCTGCGCGTCAACGGGAGAGGCCACAACAGTGAGAGGCCCGCGTACCACAAAAAAAAAAAAAAAAAACCCTCATAGAAAATTCCTAAGTTATTTAAACTATCCCATGACAGTGAAATAAACACTTCCTAACTCATTTTGAAAAGAGAGCATAACTGTAATAAAACTCCCAAAGAATACATCAAAGGAAAAAAAGAAAAAAACAGAGTTCAGTTATCTGATGCAAGAATGTAAATGTAAAAATTCAAAACAGAATATCACAAAGCAAACTCTGCATATATTAATAGAAAGCTTGGTGATCAAATCCATCAAATATTGCAGAACTGCAAAGACTGGCTATAAAGAAATCTGATTTCATCACTTGATAGGTCAAAGTAAAAGCCCCATCAGCCCACACTGACAGATACAGAAACAGCATTTATAAAATTAAACACTCATTTCTGATTAAAAAAAAAAAAACTTTCAGTAAATAGAGATCTAATATCACTTTATTTTTCAAAACTGATTTAGAAATTTTAGCCAAGGTGAAAGACAAGAAGATGAAAAACAATAAATGTAGCATTGTTGGTATGGTAGTTGAAGACGTATGGAAAAAACAAAACACAGTTTATAATGATGAATTTTGTGTCAACTTGACTGGGCCATGGAGTGCCCAGATGTTCAGCAAATCATCATCCTGGGTGTTTCTGTGATGTGTTTTTGGAGGGGAATAACATCTAAATTGGTAGACTGAGTAAAGTAGATTGCCTTCCCCCAGGTGGGTGGGCCTCACCAAATCAGTTGAAGGCCAAATATACCCTCCCGCCGAGTGAACGAGTTCTTCCTGCCTAACTGTCTTGCAAGTGGGTGACTTCTTTCCTGTCTTAGGATTTGAACTGAAACATCAGCTCCTTCTGGGTCTCCAGCTTACCGACTCACCCTGAAGGTCTTGGGACTTGCCAGCTCCATGATCACATGAGCCAGTACCTTATAACAAACCTTTCTCTCTCTTCTAGATCCTACCGGATCTCTCTCAGATCCTCTCTCTAATCTCTTCCTCTCTTCCCCCATCCCCCCTCCCTCCCTCTCAGCTCCTGTTGGTCCTAAACAGAGCTCATTGGTTCCGTTTCTCTACTGAACCCTGACTAATACACAGCTCTTGCCAAGCAAGAGAGAGCTGGCCTGGGCTGCTGGCCCGCTTCCCCCAAATCAACCCTGAAAATTGTATAAAAATGATAGGAAGGAGGGATTCCAGAATAATATCCCTGAGTGAGAAACCATGGAAGCAAGTGAAATCACCTAGAAGGGGGAGCTGTTTAGACCTGATGCTTACCTCTCCCCCACAATGCCTAACTTGGAGGCTTTGCTGCTCCATTCACTACAGAAATCAGCAGGAACAGCCAAGCCCTTGCAGGGGTGAGGACTGACCTGCATTCACTCCTCTGTCTTCTAGCCTTCACCACCAAGTGGAGATTACCTCCTCCCAGGGCTGCTTCCCTGTAGATTTACCTGAAGGGCACTTTACAAAGGCTCAGAAGACTCTCAGAAACTCCCACACTGAAACATATTTTTCGAGGACATATCCAAATAGAAAGCAAAAATCTAGGAGATGCTGTAAGAGATATGAGAAATAAGAATGATCAAAAAATCTTGGTAAAGGGCTTCCCTGGTGGCTCAGTGGTTAAGAATCCGCCTGCTAATGCAGGGGACACGGGTTCGATCCCTGGTCCGGGAAGATCCCACATGTCGCGGAGCCACTAAGCCCGTGTGCCACAACTACTGGGCCCGCCTGCCATGCCTACTGAGGCCCACGCGCCTAACAAGAGAAGCCACCGCAATGAGAAGCCCGTGCACTGCAACGAAGAGTAGCCCCCGCTCGCCGCAACTAGAGAAAGCCCGTGCACAGCAACAAAGACCCAACGCAGCCAAAAAAATAAAATAAATTTTTTTTAATTAAAAAAAATCTTGGTAAAGTTCACTAATGTCATTTGTTAACAAAGGACAGGGGAAGAAAGGAGAGAAAGTTATTCAAAACCCTACTGGAATTCAAAATCAAGTGGGCAGTCACAAAATAAGCTAAAATAAAGTTTTCTTATGCCAGTTCTACCATACACAGTCCTCATACACTGGACAAGTTACCTAAAACCTCAGTTACCTCATCTTTTGTGAAAGGAGGATGATAATATGTATCTTATAGGATTGTTGTGAGAATTAAATGTAATAAATGTATGTAAAGCACAAAGCACAGCATCAGCTAAGTATCCAGTAAATGTCAATTACTAAAAATATTACCATTATTTGTATTACAGCCCCCAAGTTTAAACGGTGTAATTCATATCCTCCCTTTGGAGTTTATTTCCAGACATAAAATTGAGCAAACATAATTATTTCTAATCTAATTCCCTCTTTGTTTTATACTACTTACAAAATATGAAGATATATTACTTTTGAGTTCGTCACATCATTTCAAAAATGTTTTCAAACATATCTAAATGTGAATCTTGTTATTAAGGAAGTTAAAGGAAATGCTACAGTCCCGTTCTTATTAAGCCAATAGTCTCTCCTGGATGCTTGACCACAAGTAGCCCATCACAGGCCAAGTATCTCAAAAATGCCCAACCACTGATGGAAATGATGAAAACAGACTAAAATCTTAAGCTTTATCGGAGGTTTCCCCACTCCCATCTCTTCGATACTATTTTGAGAGATTTATTTAATCCACTGAGGTATTTGGAGAAGAGAGTCACATTCTAAAGTAAAGAATTATGATTACACGGATGCCTGTGAATCACTATATTTAAAAACGGTGGGATTTCCCTGGTGGTGCAGTGGTTAAGAATCCGCCTGCCAATGCAGGGGACACGGGTTTGATCCCTGGTCCGGGAAGATCCCACATGCCGCGAAGCAACTAAGCCCGTGTGCCACAACTACTGAAGCCCGCATGCCTACAGCCGTGCTCCGCAACAAGAGAACCCTCCACAATGAGAAGCCTGTGCACTGCAATGAAGAGAATCTCCCCGCTTGCCGCAACTAGAGAAAGCCCGTGCTCAGCAACAAAGAACCAATGCGGCCAAAAAAAAAAAAAATGAAAAAAAAAAAATGGTTGTACTCAAACTGAAATAGCTCATGGATGAAAAGAAACCTATGTGTTATTTAGATTTGTTATAGCATTTCTGGAGTCTGCAGAGAAAAAACTGCCTTAAAACCTTGACAGGGTAGTATTGGGCCGTAATTGTTAAGTAGAATGACCATTTAAACAACATTCTTGAGCAATTATCAGAAAAGCACACATAAGTTTTTATAAATATAGCTCCCAGTATTAGCAATTTTGTTACAACTATTTTCTGTATGTTCTCCTTTGCTGGATGTATTTTACTCCTAAAACCCTAAGAATAAAGACTAATGAAAAGTGCTAAGGGACCAAGATTGTACAATCACATTATTTACTGTATTAGTTTGCTATCGCTGCTGTAACAAATCACCATAAACTCACTGGCTTGAAACAACACAAATTTGTTATTTTACAATCCAATACAGATGCCACTGGGCTAAAATCAAGATGGTAGCAAGCTGCCTTCTTCTGGAGGCTCTAGGGGAGAATCTGGTTCCTTGTCCTTTCCAGCTTCTAGAGGCCACGTGTATTCCTTGGCTGTGGGTCCCCTCCTCCCTCCGCCACCTACAAAGCCAGCAAGAGCAGGTCGAGTCCTTTCTCACATCACATTACTCTGACCTTCTCAACCTCCGCCTTCCACCTGTAAAGACTACACTGTGACTTGTGACTACACTGGTCCCACCTGGATAATCCAGGATAACCTCCCTATCTTAAAGTCAGCTGATTAGCAACCTTAATTCCATCTGCAACCTTAATTTCCTTTTCCGTGTCACACAACATATTCACAGCTTCCAGGGATCAGGATGAAGACATCCATGGGGGACCATTATTCTACCTATCTGCCTATTATTGAGAATAGTATATCAATCAGAGAGGATAAAAATGACGGTGAGCTATGGAGCTGGATTCCCCAAGCTGAACCCCAAACTAAAAGAGTTCTCATTGCTTGCCCCTAAATTAAATCATGATCCTTTTGAGGACACAGGGTGGGATAAAACTGTTCTCAGCTTGAGTCAGGAGGCCAGGGGTGGTCCCTGGTGCATGTTTTTGACAAAGGGACCTCTCAAAGGTCCCTTTGTTTCACCGATAAACATACAATGCCAGCTTCCTGTAATTGTTGTGAAGAGTAATTCATTTGTTCACTCACAAGTAGCTCTGCTAGTGAGAACCTGGTGACAGGGTCCCTGACTTCTTGAAAGTACCTGGCATAGAACTGGACAAAAATTACAAAACAGCAGTAGCATGCTTACTGAATACGTTTTAATGACAAAGTGCTAAATAACTATCATCGCCTTTAACAGTCACTAAATAACTGCGTCCCTTATGAGCATTCTAGACGTCAACATCTTGTAATACACAGTACAAGAATTTCTGCAAGCATCTGAGACATTTTGCCAACCCAATCTCCCCTGAGCCCATTCCAGTCAGGTCCCACCACCAACTCCACCACTATGAGCCACCACGACTGCTCTTGTAAGGGGCACACCAACGGCCTCATTACAGATCCAAGGGTGAAGCTCTAGACCTCATCTTATTCCTCCTCCCAGCAGTATTTGGTATAACTGACCATGCTCTTCCTCCTGAGATGCGTTCCTCCCTTGGCCTCTGGGTCACTGCTTTCTAGTGGTTCTCTTCCTACTTCACTGGTTACTCCTTCTCACTCCCCTTTGAAGATTTCTCTTCATCTACCAGACCTCTAAAACGTTGGAGTACGCCTTGGTCCAGACATCAGGCTTCTTATGTATCTGTCCTCACGCCCTAAATGATCTCATCCAGTTTCATGGCTTTAAACACCATCCAAATGCTGATTCACAAATTCTTATCTTCAGTCCAGACCTGCACCGGTCTTTTTTATCCAACTACCGACTTGACTTTTCCACCTGGATGGCTAATTGACATCTCCAACTTAAGATATCCCAAATGGAATTTCTGATTTACCCACCCTGCCCAACTACCACCATCACCAGCAACTCACCCTGAGTACCAAAACCAGCGCTAGCTAGAGTCTTCCCCTATCTCAATTAACATACTCCATCATCCTAGTTGCTCATCCTTGATTCCTCTCTTTCACTTACACGTCTACCTCCTAGTCAAGAAATACATTGGCTCTACTTCAAAAAATGCCCCAAATCTTCATCACCTCTAGCCAGAGTTTTGCCCAAGCCTCCTAACTGGTCTCACTGCTTCCTACTTGCCACCACCTCCCCGACTTTTTTCAAACGTCATCCAAAGGGATCTTACCAAACAGTGATCCTCCAATGGCCTCCCGTCTTACGCACGGTAAATACCAAAGTCCATAAGCTGACTTACAGGCTCTAGTTCTTGACCACTCATTACTTCTCAGACATGATTTCCTATTACTCTGCTACAGCCCTGCTCGTATCCTCGAAGACATCTAGCAGGACCCCAGCTGAAGGTACTGTATTTGCTCTTCCTTTCACCTATGAGATCTTTCCCCTGGATATTTACTTATATGTCATCTTATTAGAGAGCCCTCCCCTACTGTTCAGGATAAAAGAGCATCCCTCAGCGCATTCCACAGTCCTCTTACCCAGTGTTATTTTACTTTTATCCATAACATGTATTACCGCCCGATATATGTTTTTGTTTACTGTCTGCCTCCTTTATCAAATGTTGGTGTATCCTCGCACCCAAAACATAATAGCATCCAATAAATATTTGTTGTATAAATAAAACAATCAGCCCACCTTGGGCTGTCTAAAATAATTTTCCTCCTATGTAAATTATAAATTTCTCCTAGTGAAATTGTAAATTCTGTTCAAATATATGTCATACCAGAAAAAGTCATGTTCATCTTCTCAATCTCGAACCAGCAGCAGAAATACAGTTTCACAAATCTTGCATCCGGAAAGCTTCTACTAAGTTTCCAAATATATCACTTTTATAATACATGCTTCACAGAGGATGTTTACCCTTGCCTGAATGTTGCAATAAGCAGCAGAACCTGTTAATATTAATAGCTCATTAAATGAAAAAGCAAAATTTTAATCCAAGGGCTATTTGGAAGGATACAATATTATAACCCCATGCTCCCTTCCTCTCACCAATCAATTTCATAACAAGGTACATTACCATTTTAGTTACCAGTTGCTATAAATTTGTTTATTAAAATTAATAGATATAAAGAACCAATTGAAGTTTCAATAAATGATTCACAATGTTCTACCTACCAGGTAAAATAAATTAATTATTTTTCTGTGATGCATTTTCTGATTTAAAAAACCTATCTCCTGATTTCTCACAATGACTGGTTTTCATTTTAACAAAACTGAAAAAGAATTCTCCTTGTGGCAGATACACCGAGAAGGTACATTTTAAAATTAATTCCTCATTCAACCTAAACTGTGTATAGGTTTGTTTTAAATAGGTTCAGCTATTTGTCAGTCTTCTTGGTTTAGTAAAATTAATATATCTAACATATTCAAGACCTAATTGTGATATTTGCAAGAACTAAGCCAGGTCTGAATGGACATCACTTAGGAGACATGTTTATAAATAATGGTAACAAAAATTATAAAGATAGAAGTGACAGTAACTAACCCTCTGTTATTACATGCCATGGCCCAGGCACAGGTCATGTAATTCACATGCAATTCAAAGGAACACACCATAGGCAGAATAAGCCTTCATTTATCTATTCAGCAGCATTCATGAATAACTAAAGGTCACTGGAACCCTTACCTGGTAGAAAGCAGACTTCACTACATACTAGTTTCCGTTCGGTGCTCTTCTCTTTCCTTGCCAACCCTCTTTAGCCTGATGGCTTTCCCCTTGTTATTCTCCTCTTTGCTGTGCAAGTTTAATCTTGAAAGGTTAGGGTAACAATTTGATGCTTCTACTGCAAAGTTCTTTGTATAACCCACGAAACTCCTCTACAAAGGTGGCATATACTTCTAAATAAACAGTACACTGAGAACCTATTCAAAACAGCATTTTAAAAAAATACATATCTCTATGAAGGAGAACTGCTTCAGTTTCCAGCTCTATGAAAGTTTTCCACAGCACATTGTACCTGGTCCACAAATAGGAAAGGCCTTATGGAAGATGATGATATTTCTATATTGTTTTTGCCTCAATTTCCTCTCCCTGTGTCACTGATTCTGCTCAGAAATAAATCTCTGCTATGTCAAACCACTACAATTTTGGAACTGTTTATTACTGCAGCATCCTGCCTAACATAGTACTTAAAAGGACTGTGGTCCATATTAAATGAAATAATCCATGTAAAGCAATGAGCACAACACATGGAAAAAAGTGAACCTGATAAAATGGAAGTAACTGATAATTCTTCCTGATCTAAATATTGTCTTCCATGAAAATGTATATTATAAGAACAAAATGAATCAGATGTTGGAATTATCTGGCAAGGATTTTAAAGCAGCCATCATAAAAGTGCTTCAACAAGCAATTATAAATTCTCCTGAAACAAATGGAACAATAGAATATTTCAGCAAAGAAATGAGTCATTTAAAAAATGGAAACTTTAGAATTGGAAAATACAATACCCCAAAGAAATAAATCACTGGTTGGGCTCAACAGTAGAGATGACAAGGACAAAACCAATGAACTTAGGGATCTATCAATGGAATTTACCCAATCTGAACAACAAAGAGAAAATAGACTGAAGAAAATGAACCATCTCAGGGACCTGTGGAACAATAACAAAAGGGCTAATATTCACATTATCAAAGTCCCAGAAGGAGAAGATAGAGGAACTGAGAATATTCGAAGAAATGATGGCTGAAAATTGTCCAAATTTGGTGAAGGACATAAACCTACAGATTCAATTAGCTAAACGAATTCCAAAGAAGAGAAATCAAAGAAAACCACTCCAAGAGACATCCTAATTAAAATTCTAAAAACTAAAGTAAAAAAAAATCTTGCAAGCAGCCAGGGAAACATGACACATTACTTATGGGAGAGTACCAATTCAAATGACAACAGATTTCTCATTTGAAATGACAGAGGCCAGAAGGAAGTGGCACATAATTTCTCAAGTTCTAAAAGAAAAGAACTGTCAACCACAAACACTATATCTGGTAAAAATATCCCTTAAGAATGAAAGGGAAATAAAGACATTCTCAGATGAAGAAAAACTAAGGATTTGTGGCTTGCAAATCTATCCCTAAAGAATAGGCTAAAGGAATTTTTCTAAACAGGAAGGAAGAGAAGATAGAAGAAAACTGAAGAAGGCTTAGAACTTTAAAAAGAACATAAAAATGGGTGATAATGGGGTAAACATAGCAGATTATCCCTCTTTTCATGAGTTTCTTAAATCATATTTGATAGTTGAATTAAAAAGTTTAATACGAACTGATGTGGTGCTCAATGAAAAAAGTAAATATTTAAGACAACTGTATTTAAAAAATGGGAAGGGTAAAGGGACATAAAAGTAAGTTTTCTATATGTGACTAGAAGTAGTAAAATGTCCTGGATACCAGTAGACTGTGACCAGTTTTGTATGCATATTTTAACACCTAGAGCAACCATTAAGAAAACCATACAAAGTAATGTACTCAAAACCACTATAAATCAATCAATATGGAACCTCAGAAAAATGTTCAAGCAACTCACAGAAAGGGAAGAAAAGAGAAAGAAGAGAACTGAAAAACAGAGAACACAAACCAAAAAAACCCAGCAGACTGAAACTCTGATATGTCAATAATTCCCTTACATGTGAATGGTCTAACCAAGCCAATGAAAAGAGTAGCAGAGTAGGAAAAAGTCAATCTCAAAAGGTAAACACACGGTACAGTTCCATCCATATAATACATTTGAAATGACAAATGTATAGAGATGGAGAACAGAATAGTGGTTGCCAGGTGGTGGAGGAAGGGGAGGGAGTGGCTGTGACTTAAAAGGGAACTTATTTTTCATCTTGTGATGAAACTGTTCTGTATCTTGACAGCACTGGTGGTCACAGGAATCTTCACATGTGATAAAAGTGTACAGAATCAAACACACACACACACACACACACACACACACAAATGAATGCATATAAAACTAATGGAATCTGAATAAGGTCTGGTCTGTAGATTGCATCAATATCCATCACATATCATATGTCCTGGTTGTGACGTACTAGAGTTACCCAAGATGTTACCCTTTGGGAACTAGATGACGGGTATAAAGAAACTCTCTATTATTTCTTACAATGGCATGTGAATCTACGATTATCTAAAAATTTAAAACTTTTAAAAAACTCAAGAAAAAATGCTTATTAGAGTAAAAACAATTTTGGTTTTATATAAAATCTTGGATAAAATAAAGAGGGCAAGAAATAAACCAAACTTTTTCCCTAACTCCCTGTTTGAGTTTGAGGTAGGGAAGGAAGGACATGCAGTTTTATTTTGGGTTCCACAGCTTTGCAACCCAAAAGTTCTGTAATATGTACAGACATTAACAAGTTTTGTTTAAAAGTAATAATTGTATTGTTTTGCTAAGTATATAAGTAATGCATATGTTATGAAAAATTTAGAAAAATGAAGGCAGATTATGCTAAATAAGAGTCACATGACCCAGTGATATTATGGCCTTGTAGTCTTTCTTTCTACGATCATATGTGGACTTTGGAGGGTGAAGAGAAAATGGATTGTACTCTAAATCAGGAATAAGCAAACTGTCTGCGGCCATACCACCCTGAACGCGCCCGATCTCGTCTGATCTCGGAAGCTAAGCAGGGTCGGGCCTGGTTAGTACTTGGATGGGAGGAATAAGCAAACTACAGCCCACAGCCAAATCCAGCCAGATGCCTGTTTTTGTGCAACCCACAAAGAAGGGTTTTTACATGTTTATATGGTTACATACCTTCATAATATCCTCAGAATTGCCTCTTTGATTGCAAAGCTTTAAGTACTTACTATCCAAACATTTACAAAAAGAGTTTGCCAATCACCCCCACCTCTAAACTGCATTTTTGTAAAAAGCTTTTTTAAATTAAAAAGATAATGCAATTCCTTATTTCTAGATATTTAGCCTGTTCCCAAATTTTTATAATAAAACAAAGTTGTAATGCACATTCTTGCGGCTAAATTTCTGCACACAGAGATGAATGTACTTTTCAAAGGGGATATAACTTATAACTAACATTATTTTACAAATAAGTATGTTATATGTATGTTTATAATTATTTATAAATATGTTTTAATTATTTTGTAAATAAATAACATCATTTATCTTATGACAAAACAGGAATTTTATTAGATTATTAATGTCATATATACGTTAGCTAGACAATCCTCTCTTCTCCAGAACAGAAAGCCAGTTCAAAGATTCTAAAATTGATGTCTTATCCTACTAGTTGAATAAGCCAAACTCTGTAACATCACCCAAAATATCATTTTATACATAGGCAGAAGTTCTAAGGAAGGTTTTTTTTTTAAGGCCTGTCTAATTCTATAAAAGTGCATAGAGGAAGAGTCTGGCATAAAATTACAGAGGTCAAGGTGAAGTTGAAGGTAGCGTAACTGAGGTGAGAAGACCAGAACTTGCAGTCAGACTGCTGGGTTCTAGTCGATTTACAAGCCAGGTGACCCTGGGCAAGCTAACTGAACACGCTTGTCTGTTTCTTCATCTGTAAAACAGAAGCGGTAATCATGGCCAAGTCATAGGGCCGATTAATACACGTAATCACTGTTTCCTACATTGAACGTGCTTGTTTCTGTAATAAGCCTCATTATCCAAACAGATGCCCAATACTGTGCTCACCCTACGATACCATCTTTGCTCCAAAGAGAGCTCAGAACCTTCCTCTATAAGCAGTAACTTGTAGGATTTTAAAAATAAAATCCCAGATATTAGCTTGCTCACTTGTGTGTGTGTGTACAAGTTTATTGCTTGTTTCAGCCAGAACAAAGCCATTAATAAAAGGAGTCACCAATGAATTAAAAAGTACCACCTTTGAGGAAAAAGAATTGAATACAGAGGTATCAAATTTTAGGCTGAGAATGTCTTTTGCCTTTAACTGCCTAATCATGGGGTTTACTCTGTTTCTCACCGTACAGCAGCACTAGATACTGCGGAAATCTTCTTGGACCACACACCCCCACCCATCTAGCGCATCTCTCACATACCAGCCTATACTTCCTGTTCACTGAACTTGAGAAGTATTTCCTCTCTGCCTTCTGCTACTGCTTAGCCCAGGCCCCTATACCCCATCTCTAATGGGGGCTTCCACTGGAAACTTCCTGCCATGGCTCTCTCAGGCAAGTTCATCTGTCACCAGCCCCTATCCCCACCCCTGACAATCAAGGTTTTGGCTGCCTCCCCTCTGCCGCCCGCCGCCGTGTCCACAGGGTCAAGTCCAAACTGCCAGGTTCGACACATTAGGAGCTTCACATCCGCACCCTAGTTTCCTTGTCTAACCTCGTCTCCCCAACTCCCTCCTTCATGCTGGCCACACAGCGCTCATCACAGTTGGCTGAACGTGCATGCGCTTTCATGACTTGGCCTCGGCACATACATTCCCTCCTTCCCAGAGACTTGCCCAGCCTCTCTGCCCAGACTCATCCTCCATAATAGCTCTTGAAGACTCCTAACGAAGCCATTCCTGACTAAACATCCACTCCTCTGTATTCCCAGAGCACTCTGCTACCACCTACATGATAGCAGCCATCATCCCTGAAGACTGAAAACATCTTAGAGCTTCAAAACGGGAATGAAATCCTTTCGAAGACAGCATATTTCTTTGTTAAGCTTTACAAGACACCGTCTAAGAAATAGTCTGGCTCACCATTTCAAGGTGGAATAAACAGTAGACTGTATATTAAAAACAAAAAAATCCTAGACATGAGGGCCAGTTATCCTCCAAATTTGCCATAATTAAGTATTAACATGAATACAAGACCCCTAACTATGCAGATTATTAAATAACATTACTTACTATCTTGGTTGTAATCTGGTTTTGAATTTCTACTTTAAGTATAAAGAACAAGTTAACATTCTTAAAGTTTGACATCCTGACATAAACACCACTTTCGTTATTTTAATTATACTCCACACGTCAAATTCATTTCCTTTGGCTGCAGTTTTCAAGATTAGTGGAAAACATATGGATAATTTTGAGCATTCTGTGTTCTTTTCTCAAACACAGTGAAATAAGAACTTTGAAGAAAACACAGCAAGAAGCTTCATAACATTGGATTTGGCAACGATTTCTTGGATATGACACTAAGAGCACAGGAAACAAAAGTGAAAATAGATTAACTGGACTATATCAAAAGTGAAAACTTCTATATATCAAAAGATACACTCAACAGAGTGAAAAAGTAACCTATGGAATGGGAGAAAATATTTGTAATTCATATAACTAAAAAGGGATACACATAGATTAATATATATTCTTTATATATTCTTTTTTCCTTTATATATAATACATAGATAAAGATAAAGGTAAATCACTTATAACTCTACAGACCTTTACCTATCTAGCTAGCTAGCTATCCATCTATCTATCCATCCTATCCACAGGTTGTTGAGTTGTATCTGTATCTATCTGATAAGGGGTTAATATCCAGGTATCTATCTGATATCCATATCTACACCTGATAAAGGTGTAGATATTTATAAATATCCAGAATATATAAAGAACTCCTCAACTCAACAGAAAAGCAAACAACTCGATTAGAAAATGGGCAAAGGACTTGAATAGATATATCTCTGTAGATACACAAATGGCCAATGAGCATATGAAAAGACGCTTAACATCACTAATTATTAGGGAAATGCAAATCAAACCACGGTAAGATATCACCTCACACCATCAGGATAGCTACTATCAAAAAACAAAAAGGAAAGTAAGTGTTGGTGAAGAAAAGTTCCAGAAACAGGTTGGCCAACAATGTGAATATCCTTAATGATACTGAACTGTATACTTCAAAATGGTTAAGATGGTATATTTTATGTTAGTATATTTTACCACAACTAAAAATTTTTAAATTAAATATTAACGAAAAGTTAAAAAAAGAACTTCAGAATAACCTAACACTATGGTTTTCCTGTAACGTGAAAGCCCAATTTATATGAAATGCAGCATTTCATAAAGTGATAGAAAAATAAATTGTTATATTACGTGGTTGAAAACACTTGAGTATTGTTGTCCACAAAAATGGAAATCGGGCTTCCCTGGTGGCGCAGTGGTTGAGAGTCCGCCTGCCGATGCAGGGGACGCGGGTTCGTGCCCAGGTCCGGGAAGATCCCACATGCCGCGGAGCGGCTGGGCCCGTGAGCCATGGCCGCTGAGCCTGCGCGTCCGGAGCCTGTGCTCCGCAACGGGAGAGGCCGCAACAGTGAGAGGCCAGTGTAACGCAAAAAAAAAAAAAAAAAAAAAAGAAAGAAAAGAAATCGCCTGAGCATTTGAATAAACAAGAGGTATATGTATATAAAGGAAATGCCTGCCCTGAGAAAGCTTAATTAACAGTCCCAATACCTAATGGGAAGAAGAGATAGAGGAAGAAAAGGAAGAATAAAGATTCTTTGGCCACCAAGTGGTGTCTCAATACCAATACCAACCCTAGAAGCGGAAAGTGGTTCAAACTGAGAAATCTAAGAAAAACTTCTCCAAAGACTGGACTGCAAGCCAACTCACTATACCTACAAAGCCTAACCTCGGCTCTACCACCAGCCCGACTATTCTGGTTGTCCGTAAACTCCCTAAAATCAGTAATCTCTGGGAGGGTAACCCCTTCAGAGCCAGTGGGGAGTCTCTCCAAGACCTCAGGTTAAAGCACCAGGCTGTAAAATCAGCCACTGGCACCACACAGCTAAAATATAAGTTGAGGATCACTAATATTCAAGGAGTGCTTCCCATGTGCTAAATGCCAAATAAGATGCTTTGCAAACATCAATCTTCTCTAATCCTCACAGCCACCATACAAGGTTAGCAGTAACTCCCATTTTTCATATGAGGAAACTGAAGAATACAAGGGTTGAGTGCTATGCCCAAGGTCACGCAGCAAGTATGAAGCACAGCTGAGATATGAACCTGAGGTACCATCCTGAGAAGGCACCAGGGCTGGAAGGCAAAAATGACCAAAAGAGCCCAGAGTCTGGGGACTAGAATCTGAACCCATTTCTCCCATGAAACAGCTACAACCTTAGACGGTCAGGTTCCTTTTTGGGTCTCAGTTTCCTCAATGTTCATGTATCTTTTCCTTCCATTGCTTTCCTGAGTGTGGTCAACTCTTATTCCTTCACTTCCTAGTTTCTTGATTCATTTCTGTTCTGAGATTTTAAATTCCTGGTTTAAGATAGTTTTTCACATCTGCAAAGGCTTGTTTAAAGATATTCAACTCATGATGGAGTGTTATGTCGGTATTCTCTTGGAAAATTTTTGATTCTCACTTTGTTTTTTTCCTATAGTCGTTTTATACAGATGCTACCTGCCGTTTCAGATCATTTTAAAATGTCTTAGATTTTCCTGGACAGCACCATCAGGTGCTCCCATGGAGAGGTGAGGTATTGGGGTATTTTACTAGGTTTCTTAGTTACACTGGTAAATGAAGGACGTTTTCTTTAATAAGTGGCATCTTTTTTTTTGGTGATGGGGAGAGAAGAATAGGTAAATCTCCTGACTCTATGATATTGCTTGTTTCTGGGCACCCTGAATTTCCCTGCTTTTTCCTTTTCCCTTCACCACCAGGCCTCCAGGGGATGCCTCCCCCTTCTCTCGAGAAGTAGTCCCACCCCAATGCTGTACGGCCAGTGTTTCATGCATTTTCAAACCCCTTTCTTTAAAATTCCTGCTTTTCCAGTAAGCGGCCTGAGGTGACCTCTAAAAATGGTTCACTATCCACCTGACCCAGAAAAACCCCACAAAATCATGCAAGAGGTTCCAATCTTTGTGTTCACTTTAAGAACACTCGTGAAACTGCCCAGACCATTAAGGATATGCACATCCAAAAGCCACCAAGTATCTGAAGGATGTTACTTTACAAAACCAATGTGTGCCATTCTGTCCTTACAAGGGTGGAGTTGGTAGGTGTGCCCAGGCCAAACAGTGGGGCTGGACGCAGGGTTGGTGGCCCAAAAACAGTGCTGAATTTTTACTGTACATGCTCAAAACTGCAGAGAGTAATGCTGAACTTAACGGCTTAGATGTAGATTCTCTGGTCATTGAGCACAGCCAGGTGAACAAATTCCCCGCAATGTGGCAAAGGACTTCCAGAGCTCAAGGTCAGATCAACCCATACATGAGCTCTCCCTGCCACACTGAGATGATACTTACTGAAAAAGAACAGATTGTTCCTAAACCAGATCGGAGGTTGCACAGAAGAAAAAGATATCCCAGAAAAAACTAAAGAAACAAAAACCTATGGCCTGGGAATAAATGCCGCAAAAAAAATAAATGCAAATAAAAGTAAAAAAAAAAAAAAAAAAAAAAAAAAAATTTCCAGCACAGTCGGTGCTCAGATCCACCCGTCTCAGACCTGTTCTCACAACCTCCCCACTCGGGATGGGGCATGATTTATGATTTCCCTCTGTTTTCTGCCACCGCTGGGGCTCAGCTACTCTCCCCTCATTCCCATCCATCTGACCCTCAGCTCCAGTCAATCCAGAGCTGGCTCTTTGCTGGTTCCAGATATTTATTTCCCCACTTATTTGGAAGTTTAGAGTACTCCCTGTTTCCGAACTATGCTGGAGACAGGGGTTATGCGTGCTTTTGCTTGCTTTCCTTCTGGATCCGTTTAGTATCTGAAGGATGTGGGGAAAGATTTAGATGTAGGTGGCTGCCAACATTTTCCTTATCTCTGAAATGAAATTCTTGGACAGGGCTCTGACACTGCAGGATTCTGAACCAGTGATTCTGAGAACATGGGCTTCTCAGTTAAGTAGAACTTTCCAAAAATAAAAATGGTGCTGCTCTGAAATGCTTTCAATGCTTCATTAAAAATTAACAACTATTATACCCTATCTATAGGCAAATTCAGTAACACCTTACCAGGGGCTTTGAAGACCGTATCAGAGATCCTTAGTAGTGAAAATGTTAGGAGCCACAACTCTACAGCCAAACTACAAATGCATGATGGCATGATATGTAAGATATTCTCTAGAAGAATATGTATAAGTCCCCCTTTCCCCGCCAAAAGCAAAAACGATAATAACTGTAACATCAATCCAAATGTAATAGATTATATTAAATATCGCATTGGTGTGGATTTCCAAAAGGTTATCATAAATACTTTTATATTCCTCTGAGCCAAAGGAAACACTAAAAGGAAAAAAGTAATTATTGTTATTAGCCCATCTATAAAACTAATAAACTAATTAATCAGTGTTATGCGTAAACTTATTTTTTATGCATAGCCTTGAGAAATTTTTTAAAGCCCTCCTTTATATATTACTTTTTTCTCCTTAAATTCAATCGTTAATACAACTTAGCTCCCTAACAGCTTTTAAGGTAGTTACTTCCCTTTTAATTTTATGAAATAAATGACCATTTCAATGATTCAGAAACTATACCAATGAGCACGCCATACTCATTAAAAGAAAAAACAAAGAATAAGTATTACAGACCCGACAGTGGCTATTTTTAAAAATAGGTTTTTAAGTGTCAAGATCGGTTTGTAAAACTTTGCATCAATTTCGCCACTGCCAACACGCTTCAGGTTAAAATACTGTTCAAAATGAGGAAAAAACTTTGTGCTCCTTTTCCTGTTTATTTTTCAAGCCAATCTATTTAATATTTTTAAAGATGACCGGCATGTCCTTCCCCAAGGTTTAATCACCTATGGCCCTACTTTACCATGCCAAGTTCCAGGGAATGTTGCATGTAGCAAGGCATGACCAGCTCAAGACGCTGGCTTAGCTAGAAATCCCCAGGTTCCTGAATCCCCACCTTACCTCAGACTCATCTGTAGATTCTTCAAGAGACTCGGTTTCCTACAAAGCAGAGAGGGGGGAAAACGGTCAGAACACATGACAAAAGGAGAAAAAATATTTTCAAGGAACAAAAGTCATCATGTCCCCACCACCAATACCCATCTGCCCTTTTGGGGAGGTAATTTGCAACCCCAGTTCAAAGAACTCCACATGGTCTGACCCTCGCAGGCCTCCTACAACACCTTCTCCATACCCTGCAGGGTACCCTGATATGGTCCCTCTGGGGACACATGGATCCACCACTCCCAGTGACCTCCCTTGACCGGTCAGCAGGTTAACAAATGACCCCAGGAATTCCTCATGGGAGGACCCAGAAGGCTTTGCCTTTGCTAAAGATGGAAATCAGTCTGGCAAAGCAGTCTTACTGATCTCAGAAGAGGCAACTGCCATCTCAAATTATCTATAAGCCAATTTTTATATGGCAAAGCTCTTGTGCTATTAATTACTATGCTATGAATCTGGCTGAGTCAAAATGATTGTTTTGCTTAACAGCTTTTACAACAGAATTCCCCTAGCGTGGTACCTATCAGACGCTGTGCAAACAAGCTGTATAATTTACATCCACCCTTTAAACCATTAACTGGAAGACAAATTCTGCCATTTAACACAGTTCCCCTCTTGCTAGACAATGAATCTTGCTGCTCTGGAGAAAACAAAGCAAAAAGGGGAAAAAAATGGACTTGATTCCGCTAATCTCTCACCTGTCCACTCAAAGGGAATCTGCTGATGCCACGTATCCTCAAAGAGGTCAGCAAAATGAAGATTTACTTAACGTGCTTATAGATATCAATAGCAATAAAAGGTTACAACTAATACGCTGACACTGAACCTAAGCATTTCACAACCATCCACGAGATTAAAGAGAAAAAAAGAACCAAAAAAATGGGGCAAGGACATTTTAGATACATCAAGACCAAAAAAAATAAACATCTTAAAGAAAGTTGGATGCATATATTACTCAGTGCAAACTGGACTGCGGGATAAACACAAATCGGGCATTTGAAAATATTTTAATTTCATTCATTGAAAATCAGTAAGAACCTAGCAGGTGGCAGGCTGCCTCCAGAAGAGCCTAGTGGACAATACAGTCCCTGCTCTCAAAGTTCACCTGTGAAATAGGGATGAATGTTAGGTGTAATTAAGAATTTGATTGCAGTTCTATCATTAACCATGATGAATATCAGAATCTCCTCTATATCCCAATGCAGCCTGTTTTAGTTTCGTGGTAATCTAAATATTAGAAAGTCCTTATTAATTTGGAGCTACAATCTATCCACAGTAATTTTTGTTCTTCGCCCTAATACGACACGTAAAAAAATCCAGTTCTTCTACTACTTGCCAGTTCTCCAGATACTTAATGAAACGTATCAGGCCGACCCTTCTAAATTGTTTCTCCCCTCCGCTAATCATCCCCAGTTCCTGGTTTTACGGCATCTGCCATCCTGATCCTTCTATTTTGGACAAGGACACACTCCACTTAATATTAATAGTCACTATCCTGATGTCTTTACTCAACATCTATAACATATCGCACCTGATGCTAAATGTTTTACATGTGGCATCTTGAAATTTCCTAATGCCCTCGGAGGTAAAATGCAGAGGCTTTGAGGTTGAACTTAAACGACTTCTAACATCCCCGACAGTGCCTGCACATGAAGTTATTAGCATTAGCTAAACAAGTCTTTGACAACTGTGCCAATAAGCCACAGCGAGATTATTTCCCACCTCTAGAACTCTCAAAGAACACTTGACTACTCTTTTCAAAAAGTTACATTAAACCGAAGGAAAAATTTTTTCCTGATTTGAGATCCATTCAAATATGCACGTGGCGCTTAAGGGCAAACGTCCCACTTACAGGCGTCATTAAAACAAAAACGGGCCCCCAACCAGCAATTTCAATCCAAAAACTCAAAATCAAATTACACTGCTGTTCCCACCGGAAAGCATGCAGTGGTGGAATCGGATACCTCAAGGCATGCAAATCTCAGAAATCGAGTCCTCCAAGAAAACCAGCCTCTCAGAGGAGCCTCCTGGGGCTGCTGCTTATCAATAGAGAAGCTTTATTCCAGGACACTCTCAGACTTACCCTCAGCGCCAGTCTGAACCTTCCAGACCTAGCTGTGGCCTCGAAAAAATGACCTTTCTTTCCACAGTGCTACCAAAGCCATGCATGAGTGCCTTCAGGAATTGGCCCGGTCTGTTACTCCTTAGCTTCGTTTATTCATCAAGCCCCCCTCCTTAATGCTCCAGAGACAGAGGCAACAGGAAGACGTGAAGTGAATGTCCCCAGCGAGGGATCCCAGAAGCAAGGCTGAACCTCGAGAAGCAGTCAATGATTTTCAAACATTTTTTTAACTTCACATTCTCTCTTTCAAAGACTCTACCTTCAAATCAGGAAAGTGTAAGTTACAAAATTGTGCTAGTTTCAAAAACAGAACTACCATACGACCCAGCAGTCCCACTACTGGGCGTATACCCTGAGAAAACCATAATTCAAAGAGTCACGTACCACAATGCTCACTGCAGCTCTATTTACAATAGCCAGGACATGGAAGCAACCTAAGTGTCCATCGACAGATGAATGGATAAAGTAGATGTGGCACATATATACGATGGAACATTACTCAGCCATAAAAAGAAATGAAATTGAGTTATTTGTAGTGAGGTGGATGGACCTAGAGGCTGTCATACAGAGT